>NC_079370.1:13343253-13635753 GCF_021018895.1 Seriola aureovittata | reverse complement strand
CTCTAAAACAGTTTTGGACACACTTTGGACTTTATCAGCAACTTAACTCCATTTGGCATCTCACTTTGTGTAAATAACAACAGGCAGTTGATATCCTTTACCGTTACAGTACAGTGTGTAACTGTGCTGGCAAAGTTGTGTGCTGCTGTGTTGGTGTATCTCCAGAGTAGGAGGAGTGGAGCTGAGTAATCGCCATATGATCCAAATTATGAATGGAGTCTGTAGCTATGACAGCAGCTGCACCCACAGAGTTCCGCTCTGCTCGTCTGATATCTGACGCAGAGAGAGCTCTGTGTGTGTTCTGCCGGCTAAAACTGTGCTGACATTGTGAACTGTGAATTGACAGGATCAATTCCATCTAAAAAGTAGTCAGCTGAGGAACTGAAAAGGGCTGTTATGGAAGGAAATACATATTCAATTCAGCTGACTGAAATAAACAGGGAATTAACTTAATTTACCTCATGCGTCCAGTGATGCTTGTGTGTGTGTGTGTGTGTGTGTGTGTGCGTGTGTGCGTGCGTGTGTGTGTGTGAAAGCACGTGTGTATGTCTCACTCGTGGGTACCTGTGGTGCCTTTATGGCTGCCCCGGCCCGTCTTTGCTGCAGAGCTGCCCTGGGTTACCGGTCTGTTCTCGTAAGGCATGTGGCTGGTTAAATTTATGGGGAGGAGGGAGGGTCGGGCTACAAGCTCATCCTTTTGTCCGCGCTGTCATCTAGGGCAGAAACCAACACAGGCAGACACACAAGCGCACTTACTCACACTCACTGATGATGTAGAATCCCAACTTTCTCTCTTCCTCCCAGTGCGGGTCCAGGTGCAGGGTGGGTAGAGGATGGGTGGTGGCATCACAGTCCCAGCAGGAGGGGGATCAGGCTGGGACTCTGACTCACGCTAAATGGTGGACTCATAGCGGCCTCTATCAAACACACACACATGCTCACGCACACTGCTCATCTTCCCATCAGCCAAACTCCCACGGCACAGAGGAAAACACACACAAGCACAGCACTGTCTTACTTTCTCTCTTTTCCGTGAGAGCAAAGGATGTGGTCCACACTCCCATCTCACTGTTGACGCGGCCCTGCATTGACCCCGTGTTTAACTCAGATGCCTTGCAGACCACCCCCCTCCCCCTGCAAGCGTATGTCTGTATGCCTGTGAGTGTGTGTGTCTGTGTGTGTAGAGTAAATTTGCTCTGCTCTTCTGGACGGGCATTGCTGTAAGCACCCCGTTACCAAACAGTTTCTGTGGTTATTGGTTGATTACCGTGGTGACAGTGTAGTCAGGGGTGAGTGGAATGTGTGGCAGACATCCAGCTGTGCGTGTGTGTGTGTGTGTGTGTGTGTATATATATATGTGTGTGCATCTGCCTGGCTGCTTGTCTGCCAGCCTGTCTGTATAGTTTTGCTCATGTACTTCTGTCAGACATGGGTCAAATTATTTTGAAATAATTCTTAGCGTTGTTTTTACGCTGCTTAGTGTGCTTGATGGCTGAGTTTTATTTGATTAGGACAATGCAGACATTGTCAGTTAAACTCACAGACGTAGTGAAATGGCTTAATTTTATTATTAAGTCACAAGGCTTATAGCTCTTAAGAAGTTCTTTTTCGGTCATACTGAGTAAATTCCACTCATTTGATTGCAGTAGAAGATAAATGTATCCCATTTCCATTTTGCAGCATCAATTTATCAGTCCATCATTAAAATGCATAATGTTGCATATAATAAAATTCCAAACTATTCAATGCTAAATTTGAAAGAAATGTAGTAAAAACGTGCAGGCTAATAAGATTTTTACATTAAAAAATAATGATGCAGCCGTAAAACCGATGCCATACTTGGTTTAAATTTTGCTCAGTATTAGTGCACAAAAGCAATGGGCAGCTCCAGAATTCAGTGCACCTTTGAATATGCGCTACATTTTGCAAATAAGAAAATAAATTGTTGTTAAGGAGTCAAGAAAGCAGGTTTGTGACCGAAGGTTGCTGACTTGAACCTCAGCCTACAAGAGACGATATGGAGAGTGAAAGTCTTTCTCGGTAACAGGAGATGGGTCTCTCCCTGCCTTATGTATCCTCTCCTGCATGAACCTTGCCTTTCTTAATTATCTTCCCTCGTTCAGGGCTTAACATTTTGGTTCCGATAGTGAGCTCTAATAGTTTTTTTGTGTGTTGTTGTACTTATGTACGACTGACAGAACTGATGATGCGCAAGCATCTGTGTGCATGTGTTCTGCTAAGAGTGGGTGGAGTACGTCTTTTAAACTGTAGTAAGGATAATTGCACACAAATGGTATTTCATCTTCTCCTCATAACTGCTAAACCAATGTTTGTGCAGGGTGTAATTTGAGGCTTCCCTTCTTTCCCCCCATTTCCCCTCCTCTCTCTCTCTCTGTGTTTCTCTCTCTCTCTCACTCGCTCTCTCGCTATTCTCGCCATCAGCTGTTTTCCAACCACCCACTTCGGCCTTTCCGCCTTTGTCCTGCATATTCAGACTGTCTTAGCTTCATGCAGCCTTTTGTTGTCCTCTTGAGATCCACCAACTAAACACTGTACCAGCTCTCTGCAGAAAGCCATGCTCTTCTTTTAGGCACTAATAAAGACCAGTCATAGCCCTCCCTCATTCGCTGCTTGTTCTCTCTCCCTCTCTGCTTGATGGCAAAGGAGTGGGATGTTGTGTGTCGTGAGTAACTGATGGTTAAATACATCTGAGAAGCCTTTTCATTTCCTCATTAAGGCCTTGTGTTTCCACTGCACACCGCAGCCTGGGCACATTAAAGCCATAAGAGTTTACCTATCTGCAAATACACACACACATAGAGCAGCCCTCTGCCCTAACCCTTCACCCCACCCTGCCAAAAGGAAACACAGGAATGTTTTAAAATGCTATAATTTGGAAAACACAACCTTAATCAGCTGCATGCCTGTGTTTGATGTGTGTCCCGTTTGTGTGTGAGTGTGCATACTGCCAGGTTTTCTCATTGTTTTTATTGTAATTGTTTCCTTGCCCCGGTATCTCAAGCCATATTTACAATACATGAGGGAAAATACAGCATTTCATTAGAAGAGAGATCCAACCAGAGTCTTCATCTTCCTTTTTCTCGCTGTTTTTCAGGTCGATGTTGTCAGAGGATAAACTAGTGTTCTGTAACGGCTTGGTGCTGCACAGGTTCCAGTGCCTTCGTGGATTCGGAGAGTGGCTGGACTCCATCCGGGATTTCTCCACCCACCTCCAGAGCCTAAACCTGGATGCCTCTGCCTTCGCCTGCCTGGCCGCCCTCGTACTGCTCACAGGTAAAAACACATGCCAATAACGTCAGATTTCATCATCAGGAGGAAATAAAATGAACAAAAATAGCAACTTGCTTTCTTTCGTTTTTAAAAGTATATCACTATTAGGCACAAATCTGTCCCTCTCTACTACACACAAGCAACTGCTGTCAATCATACAAGCTATTTTAACGTAAATATACTGATACAATTCCACACACACACACACACACACACACACACACACACACACACACCTTCTTCCCTTTGTCCAGCGCTTTGTCTGCGGGTGATTCAGTGTGACAGTGATCAGGTGGACACATCCACTAACGTCACACATTCGCTGAAAAACACACATGTGCATGTGTGTTCTCACACATCCCCGCCTGAAACTAGAACTTGATACCCAGAAGCACCTGCTGCACCTGCCACACACCTGGCCCCCTAATCAGTGTGCATGTGTGAAAAATGGAGGGAGAGTTACAGCTTTCTCTGCGAGAAACATCTGAGACGAACAGAGGAGACAGGAGTTTAGTTGTCAGTAAAGCACATTAGAAATGCATTAGAAATAGTCAATTACCTATGTAGCCCAAGGTGACAGAGGACGCCTGTGCAATTAAGTGTTCACATTTCATTTTTTGCACCTTCACGTCAGAGTCTGGCTCTGTACATAAATGTGTAATGGGTAAAATATCCCTCCCCCCACACTCAGCTTCCTTACCTCACCCTGCCCCCTGCCACCTCCTCTTCTTCCTCCACCTCCTCTTCCTCTGTCTAAGCCCTCCAACCCCATCCTCACTCTCTGGGGGAGCACTTAACTCTGTGCTTGATCGACCAGCCCACCGTGGAGCACAGCTCCGGAATGGCGTCTGCGATGTTCTCAGTGGCGCTCTGCCACCTCGGCAAAACACACAGTGCACTACCACGACAGAGCCGCCAGAGCCACCAGGCAATCGACCACTTCAGAGTGGCCTGTGCAGAAAGGCAGTCATCGATCCCTCCCCAGGAGCTCGCACACATAGAGGATAGGGAGAGCAAAGAGAGAGGGAAGCGAGAGCGTGTGAGAGGTCTGAAAGCCGCAGTGAAAGGAGGGCTGGAGTGACTCTGCAACCGCAAACACAGAACAAACAAAAGAGTCCCATAAACAAACAATAAATAAGCTTCAGATAATGGATACCTCAAAGTGAGACTGGTCTTAGCGACAGCCTCCCTGCAGCACGAACCAGCTTGTGTATGTGTGTGTGTTTGCGTGTATGTGTGTGTGTGTGTGTGTGTGTGTGTGTGTGTGTGTAGCTGGACACCCTGTTCTCTACAGAATGAGTTAGTGTCACATTAAGCTTGGTGCGGGTGCCACTGGAGTTGCTATGGGCAGCAGTGTGTGTGTGTGTGTGTGTGTCTAATTTCATTTGGCTGCTCACAGGGCCGAATAATCAGCTAATTGTTGAGCACTTTTGTTTCTGTCATTGTCTTAAATTGCAGGGACTATTTGTGTGTCTGTGTGAGTGTGAGTGTGTTTGTGCAAATGTTTATATATATGTATGGTGTGTGTGTGTGTGTGTGTGTGTGTGTGTGTGTGTGTGTGTGTAAACAGTGTGCAGGGGGCTTATTAGGTTAGACTGTGTATTGATCTGTAGTGAGTGAGACAGGTTAAGGCCTGTTAAGAACATGAGCCATACAGGCTAATGAGGTGGAATTCAATATAAAAGAAGATGTAGCTAATGCTCTTTAAGCTGAATGAGCTCTGATGTATGTGTGTGTGCGTGCGTGTGTGTATTTCTTTTTTCCACTGACTTAATTTTTGCTGTTTAATGAATTATTCTCCTAACGTCTCTGTCTGTCTTTCCACAGAGCAAGTCCCAGGTCTAAAGGACTCAAAGCGGGTTGAGGAGCTGCAGAATAAAGTGATTTGTTGTCTCAGAGACCACCTGGGTTGTGGCCCTTCTTCCTCCTCGTCCAAGGCTGTACCGCCCCTGAGTCGTATTCTGGGTTTAAGAACGGAGCTCCGTTCCCAGAGAACCCAGGGCCTTCAACGAATCTTCTACCTGAAGCTGGAGGATCTGGTACCGCCTCCACCATTGATTGACAGGTTCCTGGACACTTTGCCCTACTGACAGCCCGGGCTGTCGCACAGAGAAAGACCCATGTCACGTCCTGTTCAGGCCTTTTTTCCCTCCCGAGGAGCACACACACACATCCAGAAGAGAGACTCACTCCCCTCTGACAGATGCAGAGCAGAGAGAGCCAATCAAATGCTTTTCACTCAACAGGACAACCAATCAAGAACGCCTTTTCACTCAAATGGACAACCACCTAAATGCTTTTCACCAGTATAAAAGACAATTACTCAAACGCTTTATCACTTTTTATTTGATCCTCCTATTTTTCTCACACGAGGGAGGATGACGAGGCTGAGATGGACGATGGAAAAATGACTTTTCACTGTCCTCTCTCCGTCTGGGTGGCAGCTCATCCAGCAAAAAAACAAAAAAAAAAAAAACAAAAAACAAAGAACACCAAGGTTTATGAGTACTGTTTATCTGTGTTTTGGCCTGGCTCATCCAGTCTGAGGACTACTTTTTAATAAAAAGGAGAGGGGAGGTGTCATTGTGATCGAATGTTATCAAAGTTGAAGACGTCCCAGTGAAACACAAGTCGCTGTGCATTCTACTTCTTCCTGCTGAAAGGGAAGAAGAGGGGGTTTTCATAGTGAAATGTACTGCAATGTCAAAGGTCAGACAGTGCAAGCATAGACATGCAGAAACATCAAAAAGCAGGACACAGATATTTCATAAACACGTGGAAGTGGCTGTTGAGTTGGGCTCTTGATTCCAAGTGCAATTTTTTAAGTGCTATCTCACCACAAAAGGAAGAGAGACGGAGAAGGAATGGTTTAATTTCAAACTCTAAATTATTTTAATACAAAGACTTGTCCTGTACTGTCAGTAGCTAAAAGAAAAAGAGACAGTCTCCGTCTGGCTTTAGACAGCAGAGGAGATACTGTGCACTAACGATTGATAACTGAGTCACCCAGACTTGAACTTGCTCTAGTATGTTTTTTTATTTTTATCAACTCATTTTGAAATCATAGGTTGAGTAGGAGTATGGAGGAATGAGTATGGACTGAAATTGGCTTTTGAAGCACTTACACCCTGAGAAGGGCTAGAGGCACAGACACACACCCTACCTGCTCGCCCGGAGGACGGCAGGGAGTCGGGGAGAGGAGGGTGCTCGACAGATAGCTGTACGTCCAGGGGTGGAACATTCCGCAGTCATGCTCTTTTTCTATTTGTTTCTATTGTGGAGGCCGTGTGAGAGTGTGGAGGACATGGTTGCATACTGTCTTTGTGTGTACGCTTAGAGAAGCCAGGATCATATGCATGGTGTGTTATAAGCTGTCAAGAGCTGCCATAGCCTGTCAAAACAGCTCGACCTGTGTTTGTGTCTCAGACTGCGGCTCTACGGGGATCTCCCTGGGCCTCTACCACCCACTCACACACTCACGGCAGCAGTTTGAAATATGAAAAAAAGCAAATTATATAGATATAAATATAAATATAAATATATATATATATATATATATATATATAAAAAACTAATATTTTGAAGTGTTTTTAGCTTTTTCAAATATTGTGGTACGAGTTGTGCATTGTTTTTTGAAGAAGAGAAACAAAAAAGAAAAAAAGTTGCTGTTTTTTCAATGTCCCTCTTTGGTTTGAGTTTCCTGTTCGTTTTTTTTTTTCTCTTTGGTTCACTGGATTTTATGTTCAGCACTTTGAAATCATAAACTAGTTCTGATTAATCTGCCTGACTGTGTCCTGTGTTTTGATTCTTTAAAATTACTTAACTCTTTCACACAAAATGAAAAAAAAACATTTAAACTTTTTTAAAGTAAGCTAACAAATTTGAGCTGATTTTACATAGAATGTGTGTGTGTGTGTGTGTGCATGTGTGTGTGTGTGTGTGTGTGTGTGTGTGTGTGTGTGCGCGCGCGTGCGTGTGTGTGTGTGCGCGTGCGTGTGTGTGTGTGTCTGGTCAGTCACAAAAGCCTCTTGGCAGGTAAAAGGCCTCATCTCTCTCCCGAGGGACCCTTGGGCTCTCAGAGAGAGTAGAGGGGGATTAAGAGAGCAAGGAGGGGGAGGAAGAGGGAGGAGAGGAGAGATTCATGTTAGCATGAGGTCCAGATCAGCCTCCAGCCTCGTTAAACACCATCGATCGCCATGGTGACATTTCACAGCACATGCCGTCTATACTGTCACTGCCATCACTCACTTTCCCTCCTGCGCAACAGCGTGAGCACTAACACACACACACACACTCTCTCTCTAGGACAGCCAGGTGATTGATAGTAACTGTGGTACTGAAATTGTGAAGGAGTTCTATCTGTGTGTGCGTGTGTGTGAGATAGAAAGAGAAGAGTGTACCAGAGTAAAGTTCAGAGTGAGTACATCAGTGTGAAGTGCACCCTGCTGTACACGCTCCATACAGAATCAATGATGTGGCACCACATGACCCCAAATCTTCTATCCCGAGATATTAACATTTGTCCCTCTCTAATAAAACCAAAATTTAAGAGGCAGAAACAGTTTTGTTTATTTTAGTGGTAAACTATAACCAGAAAGTGGGTTTTCTGATTCTGTGTGTTTGCATGTGTGGGTTTATGTGACAGACACAGATCTGCTCAACACCTCATGCCCCTGTTGGGGATTGTGACGTCTGTGTTTGATCATCATGCAGGAAAAGACCATTCACACCGTTTTTTATAGTGGCACGCATGCACTGTGTTGATGTGTGTGTGCGTGTGTGTGCAAATGATTATGTGTTAATCCTCCCACTACAACAGCGACATTTCTGAGTGTCAGGTAAGATAACATGACCACAAAGCAGAGAGCTCTGCTTGAAGAGGGAAACACACACTAAATGCACACACACACACTAAATGCGCACACACACACACACACACACACACACACACACACAGACACACACACACACACACACACACACACACACACACACACACACACACACACACACACACACACACAGAGTTAGCTGTCAGTCTCCCAGCCAATCGATCAGTGCTGACAGATAGCAGATACACCCAGAGTCTTAATTAGAGGTCCCATTAGAACATACACACACACACAAATACATATGCACACATACATTTAAAGCAGCTTTTTTTCTATCTGTGGGTTCATAACTTATACTAATCCATTCAGAAATGTGGAAAAGCCCCTTTAAGACTCCAAATATATTCTTTAAAAAAATAAACTTGCAGCAAATAAAAATCTCCATTTGTAGTGTTGATATATAGTTCTTATTGATGACTTCTGCAAAATTGTCATTATATCAGATTTTGTACATGGAAGACATTTTGACATGTCACAGCACAGGTGTATATTATATGATGAAAAATGGCTGAATCCGATTTAGATGCTTCAAGTTTCAGGGTCCTGGTGCTGTGCATGCTGGATCCCTGTCACACTGTTACTGGAACACTTATATTAAAACAAAGCCACCAGTGATGTTCTCAGTAAGACCTGTGCTTTTCCCACTATGACAGGTCAAAATGTCAGCTGAGCCGTCAGGATGTGCTGATCACACCTGCTTTAAAAACAGTAAAATGCAGGATGGAAGAAGTGAACAGTGTTCCCTGCTGACAAACTTCCTGGATTAGACTGAAACAATGGACACCTGAGTCCTCCTGAGAACAGATACACACACACACACACACGCATGCATGCATGCACACTCTCTCTCTCTCTCTCTCTCTCTCTCTCTCTCTCTCTCTTTCTCAAACAAACACAGAGACAGACAAATGAACCCAAACATTTTTGATGATTTGCTGTTTGGACTTTCACTGTCAACTTTGTTCCTCCCCCTCAGTCTGCAACAAATCTGGGAGTCCCCTGGAAGCGGACAGATAGACAGACAGACACACAAAGATACAGACACAGAAACAGACACAGACACACACACACACACACACACACACACACACACACAACATCTGTACATCACCAGGGGAAATCCCCTGTTGCTGGGGACTGTGTGTTTTACTGTGGCCCCTTGCATGGAGCATCCGCTGAGGGAAGAGTGTGTGGGGAGTTGGCCTAAATGTCAAAGGTAAAAGGTGCTGAAGAAGAGCAATGGAAACATGCAATAGACCCACTCACATAGGCTGATCTCAGAGTAGAGGAGGGGGAACCCCATTTCTCTCTTCCATACACAGCACATACATAAATATCACACTTAATGTTTCTTTCCACAGGATTGATTATATTTATAAATGCTGCCAACTGTTTAAAGCTAAATGGAAAAGGCAAAAAATATGTCACATTAAATCAAATCCCTCATCTCGTTGCTATAACCTTAATCAGGTAGTTCTAACTTTAAATATTGAGATGTGTTACTTAACAATGCTGGAGCTAGTACTTATTTTGCTCCAACCTGAAATTTAAGCACGGTCACATTATTTTGATAGTATAGTTGTTATGAGTAATTGTGAGATATAGTGACCCCACAGTTTCATAACAGCCCTCAACTAAAATAATTATGGCCCCATAGGAAAGCTGCAGCCAGGATTTTGGAAAGCGCAATAGCACAACATGAACTACTCATGTCATTCAACCCTACATTCCCAGATACGTTAAGACATGATCCAGTTAAGAAATAACCTCATTGTCCTCAATGGTAGCTACAATACTGTCTCATAATAATTTGCTAAAATCTTGATTTAAATTAAATAGAATTTAATTATGACAATTGTGATAGTAAAAATCTGTGTGATTCGTATGTAAAATTTTGAATACTTTTTTGTTTCGTATCACGCCCCTCCTGATACAACACAACACGATCAAATTAGATCAATACGAAAAATTCAAGTCGCCACAGAATTAGTTTATAAACATCGTAGTAACTTGGTAAAGGATACTTCCAAGGGACCCGGTGACGAGGAACACAATGTGCTGCGGGTTCTGGTTGAAGTCGGAAACTATTCGTGGACGCACTGGGAAGAGAGTTGTTTACAAACACGAAACTGTTAGAAACAATAACGAAAGCGTTGTCGTAAATTAGTGAATGTAGCTAAAGGTTCATTTTCACATCAGTGTGGAGACTCACAGCAGTCTTTAGCGAGTGTAATATATTCTTGAATGACATTTTTGCTGGTAAGTGTCGCCGTATGTCCTTTAAGTTTCGTTTGCCTCAGAGGTGGTTAGCAGTAGACTGGTGTTTCAAAGCGCTAATATTTAGCTAATAGCGTCTTAACTGTTTCTCTGACATGTACAATACATTGTACATGTTCATAAAACCTATTGAATGTTTTGGGGGTTTGGGGTATCACCCCCCGACTCCCCCTAGTACTACTGTGTGAGAGGTTTAGGATTATTATTGGCTTCTAATAACCATTAAAATAACAGCTTAGTAATAACATACGGCACTATTATGAATATCTACATGGTACAGTACTATTATATAGGGCTACAATATTACATATTAGTTTTTCATTCTTGATTAATCTATCAATTATTTTTCAATTAACCGCTTTATCATGAAAAATGCATGTAGCAAGTCCAAAGCCTAACCTTAACCATTAAAAACCCAGAGCTACTTAATTTAAAGTGATATGAAGTAAAGAAAAACTGCTCATTCTCACATTCGAGAAGCTAGAAACTGAGAATTTGGGGCATTTTTGCTTGATAAATGACTTGAATGATTAGTCCATTATCCAAATTGCTGACAATTTTCTCTTGACTGATTGACTGAGTCATCCTTTCAGTGTAGATGTTGCACTGTCAGTATATCAATGCTGTAATACTTAACTTACTCTTTTCACTAAGAGGATGCTGGTGAGCAAAAAATTGTATTCATCTTATGGAGGTGCCAGTTCTAGATGTGTGGGCAGGACCGCATGTGTCATACAGTTTATTAATTTGATTTATGTATTTTATCAAAATCATACTCTGCTGGTATTTACAGTGTCTGTGGGGGCAGATAGATAAAGCTGAGCAGGTGCAGTGTCTAAAGTTACACAGAGGTGTTGGCTGTGGGCAGTCAGCAGGACACATGGCAGAGGAAAGCAACAAGCTGACACTGAGGCGCCTGGAGGCACCGATCCACAAGTTCATTAAAGTGGCTCTACCCACGGACCTGGAGAGACTGCAGAAACACCACAATAACATACTGAAGGTGACGGCTGAAATCTGGCTGGACACATGATCTCACCCTCACATCCACACTCTTACTGCCGGTCAACAGATGGACAACTGATACTTTTTCTTTCATTTTCACAGTACCAACACAGCCAGCAATGGGACCGCCTTCATCAGGAGCATATCAATGCCAGCAGAACTGTTCAGGTATAATAATAGATACTCAGTTAACTTCAGAAAAGCAGCAGTGTTTGTGTGTGACAGACAGATAAAGGTAACTGGCCTGTCAGTACATTATATTCTCTTGTAATTTTGTAAAACAAACGATAGGAGCCACATTATTATTTTGTAAACCATTAAGCTATTTGATATATTTCAGTGTTTCAGTATTTCAACTTCTCATTCAAAACAACCAGCTGCTATGTCATTACAGAGCCGTTACTACATTATTCAGGTCGGGCAGATATGTGAATGTGAGGATTGTTTAAATGATGATGTGACTCACCATCTCTCAAAATTTCTGAATAAGCATGACCTTGCAACAGTGTGACATGTAACTTTTGACTCATATTGTCCAGACAATTAGGAGCTCAGTTTAGGAAAAACTTGAGGTTTCCTGTTTTTGTGAGCGACCAAGGTCTTCAAGTTTGAAAATCAAAAGTGATGACCAGTGGCGGGACAGTAAGTGGTGTCTTTAGTGTTCTTGGTGATGTTTTAGGGAAGGAGATAACTTTCAGTCATCAGCACCTGACTCAATCAAATGCCTATTCAACCCTGCAGGACCACAATGAACAAAATGAATACTGTATTGTTTGAAACAACCCACTGTTATTACATTACTAGGTTGCACGATAACAACTAGATTGTCTCCATGACAACTAAGCAACTCCATCTGCTGAGCAAGGCCATGTGATTTGGTTGAAAATAATATAATAAATCTGTCTCAATGTATTAATTTAGAGTTTAGAGCTACATACATACAAAAAAAGACTGAGTTACTTATTAAGAACTGAATTAATGTCCTATATAGAAATTCCATGGAGTTTTAAAAAATCAGGACAAGAGAAGAGCCGTTACCAAACCTCAAATGGACCATCTCTTGTGTGTGTTGTGTAAGTACTTGTGTACTTGTTCACATGGTGGGTGTGAAATGCCTTAGGGGATGTTGTTGCCTGGAAGCCACCATGTCTCTGAAGGTGAAATAACTCCAAGCAGACACACACCTATTCTCTCACCATTACTCTACAAATCCCAGGGACACACGCAGAGTGCTTTCTCATGTCTTCATGGTGTTAATCCAGAGTAGGGCTTAGTCTACTCTGCTTTAGATGTGTATATTCTGTATGTGTGTGCATATGTGCCTATGTTTCATAGATAGATAAAGTAGGTAGATAGAGAGTAGGTGGCTGAATACGTTTGTGAGTGTGTTTAGGCTCTCTCTTTTGCTTTTTATCCATTTGTCCTTTGTCCCTCCTTGCGGAAAGACAGGCTGAAGTCTCTCCTCCTGCTGATGATTGACATGTACTCCCACTAGCCTATCACCAAGCTAACCCCCAGGAGGAGGGCACAAGCAGACTCAGTACCCCCACCCTCACCACAGCAGCCACAGCAAACGCTGTGAGACAGGGGGAGCGTAGTCAATACTGTTTTATCATGAATATCTGCTATTGAGATTGTGGTCGGTTGGTCTGGCTGAGTGTGTTCAAGCTACTTACAGTCACGGTTAATTTGCAGGCTGACAGGTGCCTGACCTGCCTGTCTTGGTGTTAATCAGTGTGTTTTTCAGTTTTATGCACGTGAGGCCAAGTGTATGCATGTTTGTTTATTCATGTTGTGTAATTAGCTGAATGTATTATTGGCAGCCCATTGACCCCCTGAGCCCGGGTCGTGCCGCGGCCTGGAGGGCTGATGGCTAGGATGTAATCCTCCTGTCACCCTCAGGGCACGGTGGGATGAGGGGGCTTGTTTTCCCCAGCCTCCATGAACCTTATTAAGCCCCCGCCAAAGCACGCACATGCATTTCCCATCACTAGATGAGTTTATTTCTTTCCAACTGGGGCAACAGGCAAAATTAATTTTACTTGTATTTAAGGAGAATTTTTATGTCCTGTGTTGATATATAACTCAATCTCACTGAGAAACCTGCTTCTCCTCCGTGTCCCTGCAGCAGCTGAGAGCTAACATCAGAGAGATGGAGAAGCTATGCGCTCGGGTCCGTGCTGAAGACGCTGATGCACTGGAAACGCTTGTCAAGCCAGTCAGGGAAAGAGCGTCAGCTGCCACACAAGACTTCTTGCTTTTGCACTCTAACCCTGTTCAACAGCCTGCACCACCACCATCACCACCACCTGCTACTCAGCCATCCAGCTATGTGTCCAGCAGTTGCCATGCTGTTGATGATGCAGGTGAAGAGCCGATGTCTAGCAGGCAAATACAGCTCCACCTTCCAGAAATCCCTGCAGATCAGAGTGCAGCTGAGTCCTGGGACAACCTGGAAGAGGTATACATGTGTGAACTCTATCATTCCCTACACAACATTTTTTAACCGTACCGTACCGTAACACATAGTCTGGCAATCATACTCTATTTTATACCTATTTTATGTCATTGTTAGAGTTAGCCCTAACCCTGTTAGATAGATTCTAGTTTTTAGTATATATGTAAATACAAGGTGTACAGTGTATTCGTGACATCCATGGCAGTTTACAAATAGCTTCACCAACTTGTGTAAATTGTGTTTAGTTTGATCAGGATTACTCGAATCTTACTTCTTGTGATGTAATATTACCCTCTGTGTTTGTATTTGTATTTGTATTGTTTCATCCCAGCACCCATCATAGTACCTTTTTTAAACATAGTAAACAAATCGATGTTTCACATATTCTGACTATGGTATATCCATCTATCTATATCTCCTGTATTTGTAGGTGATGTACAAACACAAAACATGTATAGAATGAAGCGTTTCTTAAGTAACCATCATTAATCGTATTACTTACACTTAACTGTGATTTTCCCACTGCGGCACTGTCTCTGAAAAAGGTCTATGTTGAATTCAAATTAAAGCTCTAAACATAAGTACATGAAAGTTGTTTCCATCCTCGGTCTGTACTAAGTGTTGCTATGGTTACATACACTATTCATAGATATTGCAAGATCGTCTAATGCAATTGACCCTCTTACCTGTTCCTACAGACGCACCTATTTCACTCTGCTTCACTGTTATATTCACTGTCTTTAGTTAATTCTATTGTCATTCTCCAATACTGACAGCATTGACATACTGTAGCTGTAGATTTTTGTGATAAGCATTATAATGAATTAAATACAGACATTTTTTCCTCTCAGGATCTGAAGGAGCTGAGTGGTTTGGTGACGGAGTTCTGTCTGCTCGTCCATGTGAGTACACAAACTGAACTCTGTCTGTTACTTCTTCGGCTGCTACATTTGCATTTTCACATCGTGTGCATTTCTCTATCTACGTGTGTGCACAGCTACCCCTGTGAACAAAAACAATGTGACAGAGACAGTTCGCCTATAGCGTTTCCAGGAAGTAGTGTGTATTTGACCGTGTGTGCTTTTGTTGCCTGGTAAGGCTCCTCTGAGAGAAGGTTACACAGATCAGCTCAGGACTACTGCTGGGGCCCCAGAGGCCCTTCACCCAGGCAAGAGGAGAGGTTGAGTAGTAGACAGGGGAGAGAGGGAGGATTTGGGGGAGGACAGCGGGTTGTCCACAGAGGGAGAGGAGAGGAACAAGGGATGCATCGGAGCAGGTGGAGAACAGACGGCTCAGATTATCACTCTATCCTCAGGGATGGAGGGAGAGAAGCAAGGAGGCAGGGTGAAAGGAGAGATTAA
This sequence comes from Seriola aureovittata, assembly GCF_021018895.1. Classification (NCBI taxonomy): domain Eukaryota; kingdom Metazoa; phylum Chordata; class Actinopteri; order Carangiformes; family Carangidae; genus Seriola; species Seriola aureovittata. The sequence continues at coordinate 13,620,469 of NC_079370.1, read as the reverse complement.
CAGTGAAAGAGAAAGAGAGAGAGAGTGTGATAGAGTGAAGATGTAGTGAGGGTGAATAAAAACAGACAGAGGCATTGGTGGGGGGGGGGGGGGGGGGGGCAGAAAGAGCATAGACATGTTGTTGTGGTGTCTCTAGGGTGAAAGATGCCGTTAGGGGAGTAATATTCCAGCGCTCAGCCACAATGGAAATACTGAGTGTGTGTGAGTGCGTGGTTGTATCTTTGTCTTTGCATGCGTCATGTTAGTGGTGGTTCCAGTGTTTGTGTGCTTATATTTGAGTTTCTTTCTTTGTGTATCTTCTGTATCTTTCTAATGAGCTTTAAACGCACAAATACAGTATTAAATTATCTAATAATTTTTCTAGTATTTCTTCTATTAATTATTTACAGTGTAAAATCTCAACAGTGGGCAAATTCCCATCGCAAGTTACTTGAATCTCAAAAGGTCAAAAGATGCTAAAAAATAATTCAATTTATTTAATTTCATTCCATTTATTAAGATCACCATAGCTTCAAAACCAAGGCTTTTTCATAGTTCCAATTATCAATTAATCAAAAGATTATTTCAGGTTTCACACAAAAAGAGGGAAAAAAATTTAACGTTTCTTTGTAGGTCTGCTGTTGAAAACAGTCATAAAGTTAAGATAAATAAAAAAAATAAAAAATTTTGACAAATGTAGGTAAAAAACAGTTCCACCACAACGTCCATTTAGTATTTCTGATGAAGCTTTTGCTTGTGTCACACATCTTTCTAGGTAGATGGTGTTTGCCCAGTTGTCATGGAATTGTAAAATTCCCCTCTTTTTGAGCCAACAGCTCCTGAATGGACTGCTTTCAATTTAACAAATGTTTTTTTTTTTTTTGAAATTTCCACCAAACTACATATACATACACAACAACAACATTCGGGTTTATCAGTTGGAGCGGCGACTATTAGTCGATTAATCAATCAACAGACAATTAGTGATTAACTATTTTTAGAATGGAATAAATGTCATATTTTTTCATATTTCATTATGATTATATGACAGTATTTCATACCTTTATTAGACAGTGATATATTAGAAATGACAGGAAACAAGAGGGAGAGGTGCAACAGAGATCCCTAACTGAACTTAAATTGGGGATTTTTGGCTCTTATTTGGTGTATGGGTCTCAGTGAAACTGCTGCTCTTCTGATCTAAGAAGTCGCAAGACTCAAAACTGCCATCCTTAGTCCTTGAATCGACAGAGCTGATTCTGTAAAATAACTTGAATCAGAGTGAGGAGGTGAGAGAGGAAGAAGCGGCTTTAAGGGAAAGGTGAGGAAGAAGAGGAGAAAGAGAAGGAAAGTGCTCTAGTTGTTGTTTGGTCACTGTGTCTATCTAGCCCCCACATGGAGAGAGACAGCTGCCACTCTGAATATTTCATGAGATCTACACAATACCACACACACAAACACACTGTATGGCTCCACCCCCAGTTAATCTCTCTTGAATATACCTACAGCCTCCACACACACACTCACACACACCCTTCCCATGTAATCTTGTGCCGTGGAGCAGAATCTGGACACATAAGAAAACTTAGTACACAACAGGTGGTTGCTCTTTCACACATGTGTATACTGTATGTATTGCTGCTTGCTTGTATGTGTGTGTATGTGTATGTTAATATGTATTTGTGTGTCTAACCCCTGTGCATCAGTCTCAGCAGGAGAAGATTGACAGCATAGAGGACAACGTCAACACAGCCGCTGCCAACGTGGAGGAGGGGACCAAGAGCCTGGGGAAGGTGTGTGTGTGTGTGTGTGTGTGTGTGTGTGTGTGTGTGTGTGTGTGTGTGTGTGTGTGTGTGTGTGTGTGTGTGTGTGTGTGTGTGTCAGTGAGTGTGTGTGTCCTGATGATCTGATGTGCGTGTGTTTGTGTTGGTGGTGTTTGGAAGATAGGGAGATCGATGGCACTTTGCCTCCCAGCCATTCCACAGCGTTTGTCCCTATTGATCCGTTCAAATACGGAGGAAAGCTGCAATTAAGGAAATAGAGAGAGGAGAGGGATAGAGAGGAGTGAAGGGGAGGAGGAGTGATAGAGAGGTAGGATGAGAGAGGTGACAAGAGAGGGTCTATGTGTTAGTGTGTGTGTGTGGCATTAAGGAGAGGTTTGAATGACTGTTTAATAGTTTTTCGGGATTTCTGCGTTTTGGCCTCCACTGTCGATTCAATACACTCGCGCTGCTCTGAATGTAACTTAAAAAGATACTTCAGTGCCCTTCACACACATAACACACTTCAGATGTTGAAACTTTTGTCTGTAATATCCAGAATGATTTGCTTGTTTTTCTCAGACTACAATACACACACACATACACACACGCGCACACACACACACACACACACACACACACACACACACACACACACGCACACACCAGTGCAAGCAATTTTCTGGCATTGTGCTTATTAAAGAAAGCTTGTTCTAAGTTCTGATATTTTTCATTTGGGATTAAAGGAAAGGAAAGAAATGTTAATGTGTTAGATGAAGGAATCTATTTTGATCTTTGTTTTGCTCACACTTTTAGGAACATAATGGAGGTGTGAAGCATTAAGACTGTAATTACAGACACTCTGAGATGATGATGACAGAGATGTGATTCCTGTGTGCTGATGAAAAAAACCTGTAAATGCTAACACACTGGACAACTGAAATTCAAAAAAACAGTATTTCCATAGCTGTCTTCTACCACAGTGTTCAATTTATACCAATGACAAAAAAAGAAACATATTTTCTCACTCACCTCTAGTGTTATCTAGCCATGCAGATACTGATTTATGCTGGTTAGTAAGATTTCTGCCACCACGCAAACAAGTATAAATCACTTATATTGTTTTAAATAACCACCTGATACAACTCATTGAAACATCATCAAGAGTCAAAAATAAGTAAAACAGTAGTAGTAGAAAAATACAACAATAAGTCACAAAAACACAGCTTATGCAGAGTATTCCTAGAAAATATGATATTAAATACTTTTAATAGTGTCTGTGTGTATTCATAAAAAACAAGCTAGAGACAGTTCGTCATTTAAGCCCCAAGGATACACAGTCTGTAAATAATGTATCCAATAGGCCTCTCTTTGGAGAAGCCTCTTCTCCTTATCTCCTCACCACTATGGCTCCCTGACCCCCTCAATACCCCACAGCTGAAACACGTTTGTTTCTGTTTGCAGCCGTGAACATTAAAAGTGATTTATAATTAGTTATGAGTGTTGACGGCTTTTTTGCCAGTTTTGTGACTTTTGGGTTGACGCCCATTATACTTTTAAGACATTTGAGTTGAACATGCTGGTTCTTTTGTTGCCACAACCAAAGTACAATGGTGATTTACATTTCTTTTGTGATGCTCAAAGCATCAAAAATGACAGTTTACTAATTTAACAGCAACACCCCATCTAGAAACTGTCCTCATATTATGCTGCATAAAATAGTGAAATAAGGACTATTTCTTTGTCAGAAAGTAGTTCCAGTAAAACTGTCCAAGGTCTCTAAAGAGCGACGTTAGTCTACTGTATATTATTATCAGTTCTCAATATAATATTTTTGATGACTGTGGCTCATGTGGTAGAGTAGGTTGGTTATTGTTGGTTGGCAGTTTGTTTTCTCATGTACACGCAGCCTTCAGTGTTTGCGTTACTCCTAAAATTTATAAAATAAATGCCTCAAATAATGTAATATTCTTTTTAAATGGTTAAATCAAATTAAATTTGCCCAAATGGTGACACAAACAAAGGTTGACCTCTCTGTAAGGTTGCTGGTAGATGTAGTGAGCTGCGCATTAGACGAGGGGCGTGTGGAGAGATAAAGCAGATGAGAGGGATGTCAGATGTTTTCGTGTGTTTGAAAGCTTGTAATCTGTCATCAGGTCAAACAGCATTACACACACACGCGCAGTGTGCAGTCACACATAACCCGCATTTCCAACCATCTTCTACAACCTGTACCCAGAGTCCTTTTAACTCGGCTCAGATGAAATTTAAATTCCCTCAACTGCCACAGGGGTGGGGACAAGGAATGCTAGCTTTTGAACTAGATTAATTTAATGGTGAAGTGTTAATCAAGTGTGTGTCCCTGTGCGTGTGTGCATGTGTGTGTGAGGATGGTCAGAGAATCAGTCATTAATTGCCATCAGCAAAGAGCACCTTCCACTCTGATGATAACAGCTGCAATAACACACAGGCCACATCTCTCTGATTTCTCCTAAATGAAGATAATGAAAACGCTTTGATGCAGCTATGGAAGTGTCGGTTTACATTTACACATGCAGCCTTGTTTGTGTAGTTTTTTTCTTCTTCCTGCCGTGGGTCGATGTGTGATCATGAAAGGATAGACACATCCAAACTCTATCTCAGACTGTCTTGAAGCCACAAAGTACTAATGCCTCTAAAACGTGTGTGTGTGTGTGTGTGTGTGTGTGTGTGTGTGTGTGTGTGTGTGTGTGTGTGTGTGTGTGTGTGTGTGTGTGTGTGTGTGTAATAAATTAAACTGGAACATATCTCTTTCTCCTGTCTCTCCAGGCGGTGGGCTACAAGTTGGCGGTGCTGCCGGTTGCTGGGGCGCTGCTGGGCGGTGTATTAGGAGGTCCACTTGGCCTGCTGGCTGGCTTCAAAGCTGCAGGGGTGGCTGCTGCTCTGGGAGGGGGCGCCCTCGGGTTCGCGGGGGGCAACCTGGTCCAGAAACACCGCAAAGCTCGCGTGGATCTACAGATGAAACAACTGACAGCACCACCACCAGAACCACCAGCTGAACCAGAGTCCAGCAAGGACAAATGACCTAACTGTCGTGGTTAGTCCTCTGACCTCAACTGCTGGCTAATCACTGAGGCTTCTGTGTTGACTGACCAATCAGAAGCACAAACTAGACTCAGAGAGACTCAGTATTTGACACTGACGCCACGCTTTGCTGTTACCAAGCACTGCCGTGAAACAATTATGTAATAACAGCCTTACTTGGGACATGGATACTTTGATGTTTGGGTGTGAATGGCGTTTCTGTGAGGACATGAAGCTAATTTTGTACAACTGATTTTTTTTTTTTTTTTATTCTGAATACAGCAAAGCAGTTATTTACACTACAGCTGTTGGTGAATGGTTGAGTCAGCCCGACATAGCTGTGAGCACCACTTACTAAAAGAATTCCTTGGCACCAAATAAATTAAGTCAGTGTAACAGTAAGAGTAACCCAATTATTCTGTCGAATGCTAGTTAGTGTGTTCGTCAAGCTTAAACCTTTTTTTTTTACCAGGGTTTGCTAGTTACAATTATAATATAATATATATAATATAATCATGACTTAATATTCTTTTACAAAGAAAATAAAGTTCCAATATGAACAGCTGTAATACTGAGACAACAAAAAGAATGTGTGGAGAAAATAGTTTTTTGGCCTAACATAACTGTGGTGTTACATTTATTTAATAATTTAAATTAAGTGGTACTGCTTCAGAGTTTATATATATTGACATACAGACCTGTTTTTGTAGTTTGCAAGCGTGAGAGCAAACATTGCACAAAAAGCGCCAAAGTGCCACCGTCCAGATCACTTCAATGACTGGAGTGTTAAGAACCTGCCATGTATTGATTATACTACTGCTGGTTTACTGCCAAATAAAATGTTTCTTTCCAACAGTAATGTCATTCATTAGATAAAGAGAACAGCAAACGACAGCAGTAAAGTTCAGCGAAACGGACGCACAAAGCATCAGACGAGACAACATCCTGTAAAATGGTTTTTAATTTACTTTTTCGTTTTTTTTACTCTCCTTCCCCTCTGAGATGACTGGTTTAGAAATGGCATCATACTACCCCCTGTTGCTCTCCTGTATGTAGGCTGATATGTCACTATGCAGGCATCTGTTGGCCTCTATGGAAGGGCAGGACGCACGGTACAAACTTAGCAATGGGTCCCTGTACTCTTTAAATCTAGCTTCCACTTCTGGATTTCATTCAGTGGATCCCAGGGATCTAGACTTATACCAAAAACCTCGAAGACATATAAAGAGACAAAACCAGTTTTAAGAGGACTTGTATAAAGTGGCAGACTGTAAATTTCCACCGTTCATCACATGGGTTTTCCCCTGTCTCGACTTTTTGAAACACTGGGAAGGATGCAGTCTTTTCTCCCCCAGCATGATGACACATTTGACAACAGGTGACAGCAAAAACAACAGCCATTTCATAATTCATGATCATGTTAAAGTACACCATTTCAAAACATTTTTTTCCTCTACTTTGATTCCCAGGAAAACAACTCAAGAGGTGTTATGGCAAATACTGTGCCTATGAAAAGTACCCACCTCCCTTTGACTTATTCATATTTTACTGTTTATTAGCTTTGGATATAATTAAACTTCAAGACACTGATCATCACACGCTTTAATTTCCACATCAAATGTAATTTCTAGAGATTAGTGAAGGGGGGCAAAATTGGCAACATTTCTGATTGCATATGTTTCATGTCCTTCAAGACACTTCTCAGAAGAGGCACCTTTGGCTAAAATTTCAGCCTTGAGCTTATGTGGTCTCAAGCTTTCTTTTCTCAGTGAAATAACAAATGAACAGCCATCTGGAACATTAACCGGGTTGTTTTCATGTCACTTTACCTTTGAGGTTTATGTCTCCCCCTTAAATAGAGTAATATACTTAAAGATTTTACTTTAGTATTTCCCTTTGCTGCTTACATCTGACCCTTTCTACCATCACAAGCCATCCAGAGCCTGCTGCAGAGAAGCCTCCACACAGCATGATTCTGCCACCAGCAGGCTTCATGGTGGGGATAGTGTTTTTGATAATGTGCCGTGCTAGATTATCAAAAACCTGACTCGCTTTGACATTACAGTGTTCTGTTGATTGGTGGCAAAAAAAAAAAAAAAATCCTAATTACATCCTCTGTGATTCAGTGTTGTAAAAAAGTAAAATATGAAAAGATCCAAGGGGGCAAATATTTTTTACAAGCACTGTAAGAGACATCATATCTATTATCATTTAGTACCAGGGAGAGAAGGGGTGCATCTCAATAGGCTGGAGTAGCTCTGTCTATATCTTCTTGCTCAAGTCATATTTTGAAATGATGTTGACCCTAACAAATATTTCAAAATATTTTTCTATTCCTTCAGGTAGGTGTGTGTGTGTAGGTGTGTGTGTGTATGTGTGTGTGTGTGTGTGTGTGTGTGTGTGTGGAGAAGATATGGAGATAAAGCTACTTCAAACAGGCATATTGTTATAACTTGTGCTATACAAATGAATTAGACTAGAGTTGGTCATATTGAGATGCAGCCATGAGGTCAGTGAGACGAAATAAGTGTCTCCTAGCAGACAGGCTGAACTGGACTACCCACAGATAAGAACCGTACAACTGGAGTGAGGGAACTGTTCTGTTTTTTTTTTCCTACAAATAGCAGGGTGATGAAAAACAAAAGAATAAAATAAAGAAAACTCTGCATTTAATTTAGACCAACAATGAGATTCCCATGTAGCACAAACATATTTACAAGCTCCAAAAAATAAAAGTAAAAACACTTCTCTTGATGTCCTAATGCCCCTAACCCCCTGCCCACAAACGTTTCTTCTTTATCCCCCTTTCTTTTAATCCAAAATAAAAACTGTACGTGAAAGAGTTATGAAAATATAGGTTATTCCAACATAGTTGTGTCATGGACTGTGCTCCACTCTTCTCCTCCTCCTGTCTTCTTTTTCCTCCTTCTTCCTCTTCATCCTCCTCCTCTTCCTCATCTCCATCTCCCTATCTTTCACTCTTCAGTAAGGGTGTTGGGTGTTGCTGTTCTGTCCCGTTGGCCTGTCCCAACCCTAACCCCCTCCCTGACCCCGGGGCGTGGCATTGAGTCACAGGTTCACTGGAAGGCCGTAGAGGTCACAGCTCGTCACGGTCCCGTCTGAGGATGGTGTAGCGAGTCTCACTGGGCGCTAGCTTTTGGAACGAGCTCTCTGGAGGGCTACTGGCCACTTCTCCTCCCGTCTCCTCCTGAGGGTAAAAGTCAAATTCAAAACAAACAGTCAAATTTTGTGTGACAGAGCAAACCCAACTTTCATCGACTCCGTTGTGTCTGCTGCTGTCTGACCTGTCCAGGCGTGCTGTCTGTGGGGTCAGGACCGTGGTGAAACTCTCGGTGAAGCTTTCCGGAGTGAAGGTCCAACACAAACTGTCTCAACTTGCCAGGGACACTGCAAAAAACACACAGAAACATACATTGACATGATGCAAGAAAATGAACACATGAATCTCCCAGACTTTTTTCTTGAGGCTTGTTTGTACAAACAAGTTGGATTCATCAAACTCTCTTAATGGCAAAAACTTGCTCATTTCATTTGAGTGACGCCATTTCCCAACTATGTGCACATGTTCTGCTCTATTTCAAGGTGAGTCTCATTCACAAAAATGTCACTCGAGTAAAAACACAAATTTCACACCACCGAGCTTCAGAGAGGCAATGGTTTGACATGGTTAATGTGCTTGCTTGTGCTTTTCTATACTACTGGACAAAGCACTTCACAATTTAACATCTCATTCACCCCTTCACACATCAGCGGTGATGGAGCTGCAGTACAAGGCACTGGCCCAACTGAACCAACAACTGGACACAACCTGCTCTACCCCCTGAGCCCTCACTTCCCCCAACAATACCAAAAGTAATGCAGAATAGGAGACTGTCATGGGGATGTGATAGTCAGGAGATGGACGACAGCGTATCAAGCAGCAGGTTATGCTACGCTGTCAGGTGTACAGAGGATGTTCTCTTGGACAACAATCCACATGAAGATCCTTTGGCAGCTGTTGGACTGGGAGAATTTTCCTGAACAACTACTGAAATTTACAAGTCATCATGTCAAAACATGCAAGTTTGTACAATATAATAGGATGTTGTCAAACCTTCCAATACATTAGCAAGCCATGATGATATGGTTTAAGTATCTATTTTCATGTTAAAAAGGTTTCTGTAACAAATTTAGACTCCAAAATCATTCAGATTAAGATGTTATTATGATTCTTAGGTGTTTTTATTCTCAAGTGTATGTGTACATTACTCATGGACAGGTCTGGACCACTAATGAATTTTGTGAATAACAAAGACCAAGAAAGTCACTATCATTTGTGCGTGCTACTTAAAAGCTAAGTCATTTGTACAAGTGATTCTTGCATGAGCCGCATTAACTATGTGTCTGACAAAGACATTCCTGCAAACTACAGAGCAGGTCGGACTTAACCGTTGATGTGAGACAAAACAGTTTATGGCAGCAGCAGAGGACAGTCCCTGCGGACGTGTCACGAAGAAGCATTAATCCATATCAACGGTGTCCTGTGAAGTGTGCTTATTAACGACAGGTCATGTGCTGTTGTCATATCTCACAGACGGAGCTGGTCCCCAATCACAGCTAACCCTGTCTGTCAGGACCGCATGCAGACACAGACACACACACAGACACACACACACACAGATATATAAATATATATATATATATATATATATATATATATATATATATATAACATACACTGCACTAATGTAATTACAAGCTGTGTGCCACATGCAGTGGTGATGTGATGCAATTAGGTTGTGGAGGCTGGTCAGTCCTCGGGGCTTCTGTCTATCTGATCAGACTCTGATTGGGGACTCGGGGAGGCAGAGTGGAGGGGGGCAGAATAAATAAGATTAAATTAGATTAGACTGGATTAGTTTAGCATTTATTGCACGTGCCAAATCACGTCACATTAGCTCTGGTGTCCTGGCCCATTCATAAAGGACAGATTTTAAGAGGTGTGACATTTCACTGGTGTTCAGTGCACAGTGGATTGTGGTGTGGTGTGGTGTGTGTGTGTGTGTCTGTGTGTGTCTGTAATGAAATTAACTTTATTTAAGGAGATCCTGTTATGAACAATTCCACATAGGGGTAAGTGATATAATTTAGCTCATCAGCATCACGCAATAACTGTTCAAAACTGTCCAAAAGTACTGAATATATCACAACTATTTGACATGTGGATGATTCATGTTGTTAATCACAGCTGCATCTGTGGTGAGTTTTCATTTATATTTGGGTATTTCTTTTTGCAATTAAGGGTTACCAACCCATAATTCTAGTGTTTGGACGGAGGACACGTGTAGTGGAATAACATGAAACGATACTGCATGCAGTCAACAATCTATTCTAAGTACTACATTTCTGCACAAAAACTGTGCATCCACATGCAGAACAATATCATTTCATAGACAAAGTGAAAGGTAGTACTTACGAGAGGTCTTTAAATTCAGGAAAGACATACATATGTCTGAATGAGTCTATAGCAATGACGGGACAGTCAGCTGGGGTTTTCTGGATGTGGAGCAGAGGATGGCGGAACTTATCACAGTCTGCATGAAGGAAGTTTATAGACCCTGAGGAGGAGAGAGCAAACACTGTCACCGATGTCACAAACACCATTTCTGTACAAAAGGCTTTTGGTTCTAGACTAAAAATCATAATCCTGACAGGTACATAATTTCACAAACGCTCACCTTTCTCGCTGATGAGCTGGCGAGCTACTTCATGTTGGAATTTCTCTAAACTCTCTGTGTCCTCTTTGATATGGAACAAAATCAGGAAAGGGATCCCTTCTTCAGTCAGTTCCTGGAAAACACACAACACACCAATAAACACACAAAGTTTCGAAAACAGATGGAGTCAGGGCCTTTCCGTGGCTCAGCAGATGGACTATCCACAGATACCCATGGATATCCTGTAGGCTGTTTTTCAGTTTAAAGATCTATGTATAGCTACATATCCATATTTATGCATCTAACCTCAGACCAAAAAAGCCAGATTATCTTCATGCTGATAATGCTTTATAAGCAATAGCAGAAAACAAACCTCTCCATTTTCAAAGGTGATCTCCCTGACCAGAGGCACACACTTGTCCTGGACCCAAGCGTAGGTCAGGTCAAAGTTGGCGAGTGAGCCGAGGTAGATCATGTCAGGTACACTCTCGCCCACAGGTTTGTAGATCACATTGTCTCCACTGAAGCGCTCAGACTCAGAGATGGCGCTAGAAGACAAAGCGGTTAAGAAAACTTTAACATAGCAAATATAAACAGAGGAAGAACATTACAACAATGGATAATATATGGTCTCCACACGGGTCTAAAGATGGTATGTGACTCACCCAAAGGCAGCCAAGAATGTGCAGTCATCTCGAAGAATGTTGGCAACTTTTTCATATGTGCGGTAGCTATCAGAGTCCTTTTGTTCAAAGTAACCTATGATGTTTCTCTTGGCCCTCTGTTCAATAAGAAAGCAAAAGTGTTAAGAAAATAACTGATACAATTTTATTTCATGATGTGGAAATTTGTATTTTTATAGCCTGTGTATTTCCCACTTACATCCAAAGTGTTAACCTCCTCCATTGAGTGCATTTCTTTCACCGGGTCAACCTGCTGCTGGCGGATGAAGTCAGCAATGGCCACTACCGACCTCTGACCCCTGTACTCCCTCTTCATCATCATCCCATTGCGGAACAACTTCAACGTCGGGTACTTGGTGATGCGGTACCGCTGGGCAATGTCCGCTACACACCGAGGCAGAGGAGAAGTTAAGTAAAGAAGGACAAATCAATTGATGAAGAGGAGGAAGCAGAGTAAAAACACATGGGGATGGGTGGATGAGGAGCAGAGCAGTGACAGAGATGGCGGTTAAACCTCAGTCTGAAAACACTGCCTTCAGTCAGCTCGGAGCTCTGATCTCCCACATGAAAGCTGCCCCCCGCTAAGAGTAAATACTCTCTCTGCACACAGTGAATGAGTGTGTGTTTGTGTGTGCATGTGGCAGGTGTCAATCTCCCTGCGGGGCGTCTCTAAGCCTCCAGTCTTCACAGGAAGCAGCAGTTTTGTCATTAGTCTTCAAACAGTTTGCGGGTCATCAATAATTCTCTTTAATTTGCTTTATCTCAAAAGGCTGAGGCTGGCGGTTTATGTGTCTGTGCTTTGGTGTGCTGGGCATCTATGTGTACATATGTGCATCAAATATAGTAAGACTGTGTGCGTGTGTCTTTTTTGTTTCCTGTATATAGAACTAGGATGTTATAGCAGTTGAGGGCATTGGATCACCATCAACAACCACCACCATATATACATAGAATACATATATTAAGAATAATAATAATTTGGATAACAGACTCATCATTTTAGCAGCTGGAATGTAAAAATAGATACATTTTCCAGTTTCAGCTTCAAAACTACTAATATTACTTTCTTTGTTTCAGATCATTATGACATAAATCTTGTGATAAGCGTGTCTCATTATTTTTTCATATTTTAAGTTAAAAAGGATCAATAAAAGTGTATGTATTACTTGCATCTATACGTTTTTGATTGGTGCTTTTCTTGCCAATGTTAGAAAGACAACAAAATACTGACAAAAAGGTAAGTTAAACTCACAGTGTTGGTCACAGTCGACGCGGGCAAACACCACCTGCTTGGTATCAGGGAACTCCTCCCGCACTACATTAGATGCCTCCTCAAAAATTGGATGGAGCATCTGACTGAACCTACACCTGCAGGGGGGGATGGGGTAGTGGTGTCAGGTCAAGAGGCTTTCCATAATTTGTAAGTAAATTAAGTAAATTTTCTTTTACTCCACTAGACTAAAATGTTCAGAATAAATCAAGAAAATCTCCAACGCAAATGACACTAATCTAATCATATTTATGGCACCATGTGGCTTCAATAAGAAATGTTTGAACGTCACTTACATAATATACGTATATAGGTGGCAGAAAAACAACACACTTACCAGTCAGCGTAAAAATTCACTAATGCCACCCCAGCATTATCTGCAAGAAAACACACGGACAAACAGAAGGTAAATATAACACACTACACATTACTGAATACACTCATTTATGTATATCTTGCTACTAAAATTAATTAATTAGACTAATTAATCTTAAACTGCCCAGTTTTCTGTCTATGAATGGAAAAAAAAGATAACAGAAAAGCACATAGAGCATGACCAGTGACTCATGGCCACATAAATTTATCCATCACACCACAGACTGGTGGAATGTGAACATCTACAACAATGTGGCAATCATAAGAAAACAGTACACCAAAAACCAATGAATGAATAAGTTTCCTTCAGGTCATCCAAAAGGAACGCTCTGCCTCTTGACCTCATAGTTTAGGAGTTACAAGAAAATGTAAAGCATCAGGTAAATTGGTGCTATCCACACCAACAACTAATTACATTATGGTCCAAGATCTTCCTTAGCAGACAAATTTAACTTAAGTCTGTTAAATGATATTTTTGTGATAGCCTGCTAACTAAAAGGGAGACATGTTAACATTCTGAAAAACTGCACTGAAACATAACATCCTTAGCAGAGCTACAAAAGATGAAGAAATGGATGGGCTTCTCTTAAAGACAACTGAGAAAAAATAGTGAAAGTGAAAGAACACCTGAAAGGAATAGTTGGGAAATACTATAATTTGCTTTCCTATCCACAGTTAGATCACAAAGAAATACAAGGAAATGAGTATCAAGCTAAGCTAACTAGCTGCTACCTGTAGCTTCTCGTGGTGGTGGTATTTTCTCACATCTCTCACTCTCAGCAAGAAAACAGATACGCACATTTACCAATGTCAAACTAATTCCTTTAAGACACCTCCAAAGAGTAAAGTGTGACTTCTTACTTAGGACGTCATCAATGTTGCCCGAGTCCAGACTGGTGATTTCTGCTAGTCCTGGAGTAGAGAGGCCCATCACCTGCAGACACACAGATAAAAGCAGTTAAACCAGATCAGCAATTAAACCATAAAACACAGAGACAAAGGACTCTGAAGATAGTTGACTAAAGACAGTGCACAAACTCGTCTGTCGGCATATTGTTAACTAGCATATCTACAAACTGAATCAGCTGAGCACCAGCTTTTGCTATGTCAAATAAACAATAGTACTGAACTAATGTCTTGGCACCAATAGGAAACTAAGGTATTGCTTCATGCAATTCTAACAATGTAGAACAGTGAAAGCAAACAGATCCAGTCTCCAGCAACATGCAGTGATGTAGGTTTGTAATGGAGAATTGCATTCTCATTCTTTAAGTCACTCTTCTCAAAATGTGGTCATTACTGTGCAGTCACACATGATACTGCGCACATGCTTGAGAACATCCTCTTTTTGTCAGTTTCTCTTATCTTTTAAAATACATGTGCTAGAAATATAACATGTCAAATACTAATTACCAAAAACAATGGGATTCCAATGGAATTCCAATTTGCACCTTGAGCAGGGTGCTAAAGAGTTTTCCAAGATCCAATTATTTAACACTGTTATCAAAACCTCAAAAATAAACTGAGGTTTGGTCAACATAGCATGGCCCTAAATCCACAGCATCTCCTGTGTGGTAAATGTCAAAACAGAAAAAAATGTAAATAAAAGAGCACAGTTGCTATCTCCATTGCCATATATCACTGACATAACATTAGTTGTTGCCTGGGGAACTATTTTTTGTGTTAGGAAAATAATATTTTGCAGACATCCATTCATCTTTCCTGTATCTCCCTCGCTGGACCACTCAAACAAGAATAAGGTTGTAATTATGATGTACCAAGTGGGGATTTCTGAATTCCTTCTCTGATTTCAGCGCTGTAAAAGAATCTTATATGAAAGAGATCGGCATAAAGAAAATTTAAGGCCTAAAATGGCATTCACTGGAGGATGAAATGAGGGACAGAACACCAAAGATGGAGAAGTTCTGACTGCCAACTGAAAACACAGAAAAACAAATAAACAGGGAAATTGTAGTCTGAATTAATTCTTTTATTAAAAAGAGCCTACATTTAACAATGCTGGCACCATGACAGAAGAAGACCAAAGAAGACTGTATTACTACAACCTTCACTCTGTTGGCAAATTATTTCATCATGGCTATAAGTGCAATCCCATGTTTTTCTGCTTCAAATTGACCCCACTGCCCTATAACATTACAATACTTTAAACGTCTGCCTGCACTATCTATTTATCTGTAGTGATCTGCTGAGATCCTCTTCAAACAGGATATAAGACAAAGACAGTCTTCCTCCTTGAGGGTGTGACAAACACAAATATCAATACAGGTTGTAAGACAGCAATTCATCAAACAGTGACACAAGCTGAGCTGGTGCTGCTTCATGCGTTTATGGGTTACCTGAATATGTGACTGAACTTTTACACATTAACACACACACACACACACAAACCAGTAGTCAGAGTTTAACTATTACTTAGTTTAGTGTTGTCTTGATATAGAATTAGGGCAGGAACAAACTATTAACTTGGTTATTAATTCATCTGTTGATTATGTCTTCAATTATATGATTCATAATCTAGACTATGAAATTTCAAAATAGTTCAAAAGCGTTCATCACAGTTTCTCAGAGCTCAGGATGACGTCCTCAGCTTGCTTCATTTATCCAAAAAAAGGGCCATACTCAATTTTCAATGATATACGACAAAGAAGGAAGTAAATCTTCACACCTGAGAAGCAGGGCAAATGAATGTTTCATGTTTTATGCTTGAAAATGGTGAAACAATAAATAGATTGTCAAAATAGTTAGAAATTATTCTTCTGTCAATTGATTTGTTGTTTAATTAGGGCTGCAACCAAAATTATCTGTTAATCTGTTGAATATTTTCTAGATTAATATGTTAGATGTTTGGTCTATAAAATATCAGAAAATGGTGAAAGAAACCCATCACAATTTCCCAAAACCCAAGACGATGTCTTCAAATGTCTTCTTTTGTCTTCACATCGTCACATTAGGCAGACCAACAGTCCAAAACCCAGAGGTGTTCAATTTACTGTCATACTTGATGAAGAAAAGCATCAAATCTTTACATTTGAGAAGCTGGAACTACAGAATACTGCCATTTTGTTCTTTAGAATGACTCAAAACAAGTAATTCATTAACAAAATAGTTGCTGATAGATATTCAGTTGATCAACTAAGCAATTGTTGCAATTCTGTAGAGAATGCTTCCTGATTACCTTTTCATATTAAACCTTCTCAACATTGAGGACAAAAGGCCTGTGAGGTCCCCATTCACCATGCAGTATGACACAGCTGCAGACTGATATTAAATGTCACAGTTACCGCGGTTAAACCCGTGAAGACACTTTTCTGCAGCTCAGAGAGAAGTTTTAAGTTTTCATTACAGGCCCAAACTGCGCTCTGTCTAGTTCCGGGTTGTCAGCCAATAAGAATGAGCCACAACAGAGGAATTCACCAACCGGCGAGCATCATTCAGAGACACACGAAGAGTCCAACAATAACTTTATGCATCTGTACAACAGTAAATGTTAAGCCTGAGCGAACACAATAGGTCAACTCATTCAATTATCAAAAGCTTTTAACTAACCGTGCTAGAAATTAGCATCTATCTGCCCATCTACCTACTGGCAGTATGTCATGGCACTCAATGCTAGCTGCTTCACTCAAACAAAGTTTGTCCTACTTCAGCTCATTTTTCAAAGTTTAGAATATACAAATGAGAAACATGTCAATTATATAAGATGGATTATGGCTGGTTATAACACCACAGCTATCGTTACTCAACACTACCGGCTGAGTTGACACTGCAGCTGGATAACTCGATTAGTTATGGAGGTCGCTAGGTGAAACACGGTTCAAAGGCCTGTTCGGTGAACCTGGTAAATGCCCGCAGCTCCAGCGTAGAGTGAGCCGGCTCTCTGGTCACCTTTGCCACTTTAAAAGCCACGTCTCATGCCAGCAGAGACTCATCGGTTAGCTAGCAGCTAACCAGCGTTAGCTTAAAGCGGCTAACTGTTAGAGCGAGGTACAAAGCTGAGGCACGGAGGCTTACCAGCAGTATAACTGTGACGAAGCGGGTATCCAGAGAGGGAGATGCTGCTAACAGTTTCATTGTACAGTAGCGTTATTTTGGAGGTGGTAGTGGTGGTGTTGAGTCTTCCCAGTCTGTCTCGACGCCGCTCTTCTCACCGCAGCAGGAAACCGACGGCGAACCAATCTGACTGTGACCACGGAAACGCGAGCGATGCTTCCTGTTAGTCCTTTGGCTTCATGGGTAATGTAGTTCGAAGGAGTAGGTGAAAGGACTGAGGTGGACGATGTGGAAAACTGCAATAATGGCGATTTATTGCTGTGCAGCTGTGATGGGAGTTGTAGTATTTTGTGACCCAGACGGTGGAGAGATTCAACGGGACGCCTGGGAAGAAAACTTTCCAAAGACTTTCATCTGGAGGAAAGATAATCAAACGGTAAATATAACACCGACGAAGGAGAAGTGGAAGGAACATTTCATCAAAATACAATAACATAAACAGTATATTCAGTTTATTCAATGTCACACTCTTTGTAGTTCTTTACTACGCTTATGAATAACTGATTTCTCTTGAACAGGGGGGAGTTGCATCATTATGACTTTTTGTAATGCTCTCTTCGTCCTATTTTCAGCATTGAACAATGCGTTTTATGGCACTGAGTGTTAGTTAAAAAACCTTGAGGTACTCTGATGCACAACTCTCTCAAAATCCATTTTATCCCTAAATCCAGCAAAATTGCATGTTTAGTTGCAGTGGTGGAAGAAGTACTCAGATCATTTACTTGAGTGAAAGTGGCAATAACGCAGTGTAAAAAAGCCCTGCATTCAAAATTCTGCTTGAGTAAAGGTATAATTGTATTGCCAGCATTATGCATAACGGTCCAAAGATCCTGAAAGAACATTGTTTAGAAATAATGTGCACACGAGATATTACTTTTGTAAAACAAGAGTAATTTCTCCGGACTTCTTTTTCAAGAGAGCTCCCATTAGCTTTTTGTAACTTTCACTTATTTATGAGCTCATGTAAATCACAGCACAGCTTTCCACCACTCCACCCTAACTAGGTCCATTCAGCATCAAACATAACTGAAAACACCTGTGTGAGTGTGCAAGCCTGTAGCTATAATGATGCATTGTATTTTATAAGATAATCATATGGTTTCTATGTAAAATCTAAAGTCAACAGATAAATGTAGTGCAGTAGAAAGTACAATACTTCTCTCCAAGATGTAACAGAGAAAGTAGCATAATTTGAAATACTCAAGTAAACTACAAGTACCTAAATGTTGTACTTAAGTAGAGTAATTGAGTAAATGTATTTGGTTACTTTCTACCACTGTTTAGTTGTTTCTTAATGAAACATAGCTCAAAACAAAGACTAATACTTAAACAAAAGATTGTTGCACCTCATTAGATTAGATTAGACTGACGAACGAAAACAATCCATCATTCTGAGGCATCCTCCCTCTGTCTGTGACCACTACAGTAGCAGTATTATGCTGGCAGTTATTTGTGTGAACAGGTGGGCCGGTCTCAGTATGTGAGTGATCCTCTTTCTCTAACCTGGCAGGAGCCAGGATCAGGGCAGGTAGGGGACCTGGACGTGCATCCATAGCCACCAAGGATGCACTGAACTGGGAAACATCTGCTGAAGTGTCCCCTTCAACACAGTCATGGTAAGAATCCAACACACGGAGAACAGCAACCCAGATTCCATTTAGGGTTATAAATCCCAGAGGAGTTTTATTTTCTATTGTTACTTGGTGTATCTGTTGGTTACTTTGGTGTCTCCCCTGTTCTACCAGTTTGTAATTCTCCCTCAAGAGTCAACACAGCCTAATTGTTAAGGAGATTAAGGTGTAATGTTGAATTGAATCCCGACATTAATATTTTATGGGCTAAAGCTGTCCATAGGGGGTTCACAGTGTGTGTGCAACTCACAGATGGAGTTAGAGGAAGATCTCTCTCTGCTTGTCTGAAAATCAGGGATGGAGAGACAGAGGAGCAGAATGTCCCTCTTTAGTTGTTAATCCTAGGAAATAAGAACAAAATAAACATCACAGCAGCCAGAAAATCCTTCTCCAGTATTTATTTAAATCATTAAAGCTGCTGAGGTATGAAAAATCACTTGTTGAGTTATTGCCTTTAAGTTAAGGGTTATTTAAATTCAAATTGGAACATTTTTTTTAGGTGCAGTTCTTAAATATTTCAGGAATCACATTTATTTTTACTTTAGACTACAAACTTGTATGTCACAAGTAAAGATAAAATGAAAGACAAAATATGATTATTGTGATAGATGATGACAAATACAAATATACAGCTGACCTACAGTTTACACCCAGCTGCCAGTATATCAGGTTATAATGTTTAGTTTTTGTTGAAACTGTTATAGAGTAATATTGCTGTATTGCAATATATATAGAAGTATTTCTGATATTCAGCCCATTGTTACTGAGTGAAATGGGGTGGACAAATTGATAGAAACACGTCAGTATAAAGCAATACAGTTCAACAGCAACAGA
The DNA here is from genome assembly GCF_021018895.1 of Seriola aureovittata. Taxonomy (NCBI): domain Eukaryota; kingdom Metazoa; phylum Chordata; class Actinopteri; order Carangiformes; family Carangidae; genus Seriola; species Seriola aureovittata. Next base: position 13,601,086 of record NC_079370.1, on the reverse strand, counting down.
AAGTACATCCTCCGAAACAACCACATAGTTTAATCAACACCTGTTTTCTGAAAACTCAGCAGTACATTTATTGCAGGGCTCTTGCATTACACTGCAATAGTTTTAGCTTGGTGTATTTAAACTGGCAGTATGTTAGTACTATAAGTTCACTCTTATTTTACTTGTAGAAACAAAGTATTGGCGTTCAGATCTACTTAAGTCAAAGTAAAAAGCAGCCAATTTGAAATTATTAGAACTGAGAATTAGAACTGTTCTTATAGAAATTTTTTTTTTTTTTTCTTTGTACTGAACTGCACTTTAATTAGTGGACATAGATCTTTCATCATTGTTCTGGCTGATTTTTTTTCTAAAACTTTCATATAAAGGCCTTTATTCTGATTTTGAAGTGTATAATTCTGTCAGAAGCCTTTATAGCTGCAGATAGAAAATTAGACAAATGAAGCCAAAAAGCTGTCAGGAGTCTGATAAGTTTTAAAGGGCTCTAATAATTTATTTCATTACTGATTGATGTAATGATTTTCTTTTGATTGACTGGTTGTTTAGTCTATAAATATCTCTATAAATACTGGCAGATGCATTTGACAAATTAATGTGATGTCTTCAGTGTGTGCATTGTCCAATACACTATTTTCTGAGGTAACCTTGTCTGAAGAAGTAATGCACTGTGTCCTATCACACGACACACAGTACACACCCATACCACTGTCCCTGCACTCTGATTTCATCTGACCATCCTCACCCTATTTTATCCTCTCCTCCCTTTTCTGTTTTCTCCATCTTTTTCCATTTCTCATTGCTCGCATTGATTTTTTTGTTTGTTTTTCCAGCTGATTATGTCCCTGTACTCTGATTCGCCGATGGGCACATAGCTCTCTGCACTTTAATTGGACATTTAATTAGATCACAGTTTTAGTCCAATTAGACTCAGAAGTGTGGTGGAAAGGGGGAATGGAGGTGAGAAGAGGCAAAAGTCCCCAAGCTGGTCTCTCTGTCTCCCTTCCTCCTTCTCGTTCTCTCCCGCTCTCCCCTCCTCACTCTTTTTCTTCATCTGATTTTTTCTGTCCGCCTCGCTGTCTCTCTCCCCCTCCCTCCTGAGGGCGGCTCATTAGTGATATAATGGGATGACACAAAACACACAGCCCCTAATTCTCAGAGTGTCTCTAGCAGCAGCTGAACCACACACACACATACACACACACAGGCCCACACGCCCACACACACAAGTTGACAGGAACTGTATGTGCTCACTGTTGCAGAACTTGTGTGGTTGTTTTAAGGGAGTGTTTCGTTATAAACTCTTGCCCTCTTCCTCCCATTTGGTACTGAAGCCATGAAGGGGTAAGCAAAAGTGTTTTGAGACAGATCCTGGGTGTTATTAGTGCCTCTGATTAATCTCCAGCACTGCCTGACAGTCTGCCAGTCACAGCAGCATCGACCAACACACACACACACACACACACACACACACACACACACACACACACACACACACACACACACACACACACACACACACACACACACACACACACACACACCACAAACATTAAGGACATGCTGAGCAGAACCCTATCGACTCAGTGGAGTGCTCCGGTATGATATCACTACACCTAATGAGACTAAGATAAGCCTCATTACCAGCAGCGCGCCCTTACATGCTAGTCAAATGCAGGGCTATTCTGCACCAGTTTTAGCTCCCCTATGGTTCCACCCTCTCCCCCCTTTTGTTGCCATAGTCTTTGCACAGAGCTCAGACTCAAAGCATAAACAACACTATGCCCCAGTGGGTGAAAACACATGGGCAAATGTAAACACACACTAACACACACCCAGATGTACGCGGATATGCACACACTTACGCTCAGGTGTAAGTCCTCGGAGGACACGAGTCAATCTCGGTGTCCCTGGAGCAGTCACACACACACCCCTCCTACCCTCCACCCGCAAGAGAAAGATACCAGACTACTGTGTCTCCTACTCTACACACACACACACACACACACACACACACACACAGACACACACACTTATACATCCAACACTAATTTGCGTGTTCCCTCTCTTTATGTCTATGTACGTATAGGTGTGTGCATATATAGATGGTCTGTGTGAACGACAGGCAGCAAGCAGGGGTGTTTTAGCCACAGGCGTCACTACCTGACCCCCGTGGCTATGAGATTGACAGCTGTGGTCCCGCCTAATTGCATTACTCTCCCAGGTGATTGGCTCACACCCTGGGGGCTCATTTGTCAGAATGCATTGTGGTAATGATGTAAATTAGCAGATCTATGTGTCACTCAGCCTTCTCCCCCCCTGCTGATTGGCCCCGCTGTGCCCCAGGACTCGGCCCCCAGCTGAGGGAGCCAGCTCATTGGTCCTTGGGGATCCAGGAAGTCCCCCAGAAATAGGGCTTTACAGATTGGGCATCCCTGTGGGCTGATATTATCCTTCCTCCCACCTCTTTACCTGTCAGTCAAAACCCAGGGACCGATCCCTGCAGCCTCTATCTCGTATCTGAAACATAGATACACACATACACACACACACACACACACACACACACACACACGCACTTGCACACACACACACCCACGCAGAGAGACATGTAGGTGGTATAGGCACCTGTAATAACCCCATGTGGACGCTAAACACGCTGACGTTATAACTGCGTAAATGATATAAAAACATACTATATATAAAAAGGTGTTTGTGTGTGTGTGTGTGTGTGTGTGTGTGTGTGTGTGTGTGTGTGTGTGTGTGTGTGTGTGTGTGTGTGTGTGTGTGTGTGTGTGTGTGTGTGTGTGTGTGTGTGTGTGTGTGTGTGTGTGTGTGTGTGTGTGTGTGTGTGTGCGTGCACTTGTCTAGAATTGAAATAAAGGCCACAGGCTCAGGCTCTGTTCCCCACTGCTTACCCAGCATGCCCTAGCTATGTCCTCTATCAAAAGCAGACAGCTTCAGAGTTACAGACAGCTAGAGAAACATATAGACAAACACACCACTCACAATCTCACACACACACACACACACACACACTTGGACTCCCTGGTTTCTTTGCTTGTCTGTCTCAATAGCATCAACTGAAGTGTTAGTTACAGCAAGTGTCTGGTGTGTGTGTATGTGTGTGTGTGTGTCAGGAGGCAGCAGTGTGTGCATGCGCAGCTCTCCTGTAGTGTTGCTGAAAGGTTTCATGGGAGTGTCTAGGTTCTTTGTTAAACTCGCTGTGGTTATATGAGGCCGAATATGAATAAAGACTAAATAATGTCAGCATCAGCATGAATCAATACGTATACAGATGTACAATCACTTGGTCTGGACCTCAGCCCGTGATCAATGCTTTTCTCTGAGTTATTGTCTTCATATTAACAAGTGGAGTGCTCCCTGAGGAACTCGTATGAATGGCTAAATGAGACCACTGCACACCTCTCAACAGGACCTGGTGTTGTTTTTACACCATCCTTTGTTTGATTTCATACACTGCATCGCAAAAGCCTTTTTAGCCAAATTTGGACGCACTGTAGGTGTTTCCAAAACACTCACGCCCTCATGAAACTCTAATTGCCAGCTCTTGGTGACATGAATGTCCCTCACACAGGGTCAAATATCGACTTGTGTCCCTCCCTGCCAGTGTTTGGCCAAATTATAACTTTTTGTCTGAATCTAAGATTATTCATAAATCAATTCATATTTTTATTGTGACCGCTGGGGGCTTGCGTATTGACTCAAAAATGTAGAAAAAGATCAAAATATGTCAACAAACGTGAAGGAAAAGTTTGGAATAAGCTCTGGACATGATTGAAAAGTAGCTCAGAAAATATTTGATTGTCTCATTTAGTTCTCTGCGTAACAGGATGTTATCGCCAGAAACAGGATATTACTCTTTTTGAAGAGTAGCTATGGCATCTCTGTTATATCTGCATGTGTTAGATATTAGTATTTGAAGACTCTATGTGTGCGCGTGCACGTGCATTACTGACTGAGTAATTGTTGTAAATTAGAGATGTTTAGAGATGTTTGTGGTTGGTTTTGGTAAAGCCCCTGTAAAAACACTCTCTCACGGAAAATCATTTCCCATGACGTGGCACATGTGCCAAACACGCACACACCGACACACTCACACACACCTTTAAGTGCCGCATCTACCATCTAACCCTCCCACCCTCCGTTACGCACATATAGACCTACTCAGCAGTAAATGTAGTAACTAACCTGTTTTAAGTCTCCGCCACTACTTGGCAGAGCGTGAGAAAGCAGCGAGTATGATGGGTAATTGCCATGCTGCACGCAGTGTCTACAGGAGCACTCTTTATGAGGTGGTGGCGGGGAGGGAGAGGGGGATGAGAAGGTAGGATGGAGGACACCGGAGTATTTTCTCCTCCCATTAGATCGCTTAGTTTTCTACCAAAAGTTCAAAAGTTCTCAAGAGTGAAACTGAAGTAATCAACCTGCCAATACTTAATCAATAATTCCTATCTATTGCATTGTATGAAATGTCTTTATACAGTAAGTTTCATAGGGAGTGAATCAGATCTATCTGTGTGACCGTTAATGAAAATGTCTCGGAGAATTCGCAGATTGTGGTGCAAGTTTGTGCCTCCAGCGTTTATGTGTTTAGGGGCAATAATTGATTTCTGTGTTGTGCCCCGCAGGGTTTGTCCCACATCTCTAAACCCACACACACATACACACACACGCACAGCAAGGCATGCTGCAGTATTAATGAGACATGAATAAGACATGAAGAGAGACCCCCCTCTTACACGCTCACACAGGGTCTCCCCCTCCCCAGCTGCTTCCTGTCTGCAGATTACCCAGCTTTCACTGGGCTCTGGTTAAGTGGGGCCAGGAAGAGATTTAACCCCCTCAGCAGGAGCAGACACACAAGCGCACACACACAAGCATGCACACTCACACATACACTCCCTACTGTCAGGAAATATTAGCTCGCTTATTACATTATCAGAAAGTATCTGTTTTATTGTGGAGTTGACTGCCATCAGAGCTTCAGGTGTTTAACTGGCTGAAATATGATCTATGTTTAAGAATATTAATTTTATGTTTTCTCCTTTGTAGCTCTTATCTATTAACATAGGCGACAGAAAAAATGTAAACTAACTTCTTGAGCTTGAGGTGTACACTATTTGGCAAAATTAAAAATGGGCTCTGTGGTTGTGGAACTTACCAAATATTTATTTTAATTTAGTTTTTTTATTTTTATGACGACCAGAAGGGATTTTTCAGTTAACCCTATTTCATTAGGAGTATCCATTAAAACCTGACTTCTTATAGCCCATAATATGCTACTTAAGTGTAAGTGTGTCCATTTGTGGGTCGTGCTTGTGGCTAAATGAATGGAAAGAAAACTGTCCAGACTCAGCTTAATGTGATTGTGTAAAACACTTGATAAGTAAGCTGAGTGTACGTTGCTGCGGGTTGAGTTGTGACCTTCCATCTGTTTGTGTTGTAGGCCTCAGCGACATCCAGCTCGGGACCTGCCTCTCTGGGCTCCCAGGTTCATGCTGCAGCTGTCAACGGAGATAGGAGCGCCCTCCTCAAACTCATCACAGGTAAACAGCAGACAAGTAATGAGCTTCTAAAGCATATAACAGATTCATTCACTGTCTCATCTCTATCAGAATATTAGGGCGAGGCATTGTGATTTTATGGTATGGAATTTAACTGGTTCACCCCAAGCACACAAATTCAATTCATATTAATATGTCGTAAAGTGTTGCTTTATTGTTTTCTATAAGTTACATTGCATTTAAGCCATCCGCAGAAATGTTAGAGTGGAGGTTTAGTTGCAGCAGCTGGCGTTTTAGGTTTTACACAGATAAACTACTGCAGAGCAGGTGCTCATCAGCATGGACGCTGCTAACGGATGCTTTACCCCTCTGTGGGGTGTGCTGACATTATCTGGCCATTCAGCAAAAAAAAAAACATGAAGAACTTAATATCATAATTGCAAATTCTTTTCACAAGTAGGCAGCATGGCCCTCCAGGTTATCGGTGTAAGAGTAGTTCCTTACTTCCAGCTGCTCCAAATAAATTGATTTATTTAGAAAAGTAGAAGTGGGGGTCCCAATAAACTGATGTTTTAAAAGACTTATAACTTATAACATAAGCCACATGCTGTAATTATACTTTATGTTCATATGGTGGGCTGTTTCGATTAACACTTACCCTCTGACTTGAACCTTAAACTGTGCTTTCTTTGTGTGTGTGTGTGTGTGTGTGTGTGTGTAGCAGAGCCCTCGCTGCGGGACCGTGAGGACCAGTTTGGCCGGACCCCTTTGATGTACTGTGTGCTGGCTGACCGCCTGGATTGTGCAGAGATTCTGTTGAAGGCTGGGGCTTCGGTCAACAAGACTGACCACAGCCAGCGTACCGCTCTGCACCTCGCTGCACAAAAGGTATGGACATCCATAAACACACAGATGTAAAAAAAAAAAAAAAAAAAGGAGCACACAAATGCTGAATATTATACCTGTAGTAATCCATTTGGCATGAAGTTGACAGTTTGATGTGGGTGGAAATGTAAAGGTTGAATGAATATGTAGATGTTTGATCTCAGTCAAGAGAAATTTTGACAGAGCACAAGCTCCAGTGGGAAGGCAGTGCCCCCTAGTGGTCGTAGTTATGGCCTTAGGGCTTGTGGTGGGGAATATCAAACTTATTTATAAGCCTGCCACACAAACACTGTAGCTTTGACTTTCACTTCCACACACTCTTATAAATAAACAATTATTCTACTGTAAGAAAGTGTTTCATAGCATTTTGACCACTGAAACCAGAGACAAGAGGGGCTTAATGTGCTTTTTACTTGAGTCTAGATTTAGGACCGGTCAGAGGAGACAATATTAATGAGAACACCTCTAGACAGGGTGGTCTGGTCTCTCTAGAGGGACATAGCAGGAGAACAGTGGGACGTGGTACTAATGATATGTCTTTACAACTCAGTTATTTATCGGTGTCTTCTTTTATGAGAGTGTACTGATACAGGATCATAATATCATTGAGGAAAGAGGGGAGGTAATAGGTTATTGGGGTCTGTCTCATAGATGGGGAGTGTGTGTGTGGTTGTGTATGTGTGGTTGTGTGTGTGTATGTGTGTGTGTGTGTGTGTGTTCGTGTGTGTTCGTGCGTGCGTGTGTGTTGGGGGATGCTAGTGATGGGAAGCCCTGTCTCTTTGACATCTGATCAATAAGTGGCTGAGACAGCGAGAGAGGGCAGGGATTACCGATCTAATTGGACTGAGAATAGGGAGGACTGAAACACACACACAGACACACACACACACACACACACACATACACACACACACAGTCTGGATGCATGCTCACACACAAGATAGATCTGTCAGACTGTGGCATTGTGGTCACAGGATGGCAAATATACAAAACACACTCACATGTGTACGCAGTCATGACTGCATGGACACACGTGCCCCGCCGTCCTCTGACAGCTGTTGCACAATACATCACCCAACAGCCTGGTGGTGAGCAACCAAAAGTGAGGATAATGATGATGATGATGTGGAGGGGACGACAGGTGGAGAGCGGCTGCTCTGTCAGGCCACAGAGCCGCTGTTTACTGTTTAACAGCTCATCTCACACGCTGATCAGAGAGGCAGGAGGAGGGAACGAAGATGGATGACCTGCAGATTGAACCAGACACTGCTAAAAGCCTGGGGAGTCTGAGTGTGTGGGAGTGTGTGTGTCATTGCTGCTGGTTCATGACTAATACTGAGGAGAATTGGTGATTTCTGAGCTACTTTTTAGCAGTTTTTTCTGTGTGCGTGTGTGTGTGCGCGCGCGCGCGTGCATGTGTGTGTGTGTGTGTGTGTGTTGCAGGGAAATTTGCGTTTCCTGAAGCTGCTGCTGTCCAGGCGTGCTAACTGGCTGCAGAAAGATTTAGAAGAGATGACCCCACTCCACCTGGCCACCCGACACCCCTCCCCAAAAGCCCTCGCCCTGCTTCTCAAACACATCGGACCTGGAGAGGTTGACACACAAGACAAGAACAAGGTGCTTCTTTACAAATACACACAAACAGGTTTTTTAAAAATGTTTTGACTTAACAAAAGCCCATAGTTTCTCCTCAGTCAGAAACCAGCCAGTCAGGACGTCTGACCAATAACGTGCAAAGAGATAACTGACTGACTGAAAATAGTTCATTAGAAGCAGCAGAAATTTGAGGTCATACACACATGAACACGGACAGGCGCACTCACACAGCAGTGAACGATGTAACAATCTGTGGCTTTGTCCTGTGTTCTTCTGATATGACCACAGACACACAAACACACAGTCTCCTCTGTCTTGTTGGAGCTGATGTGTATCTGACATCAGTAGTTAGTTTTGTAATAATCCAATATGCATCATCATGTCAGATGACAGTGGTTTCAGCAGCAAATCTCAGAATAGCTCAGTATGAGCTTTGTGAAGCACGTTGCCCAAATATTTCCCGGGCATGTCGTAGTGGAGTAATTTTGTGAACGTAAATCAAAACCTTGTGTTACAACAGCCCCTCTGTTTGTAACTCCATTCATCATCTCCATCTGTCCCTATTCATTTATCTCTCTTTTTATAGCAAACTGCTCTACACTGGTCAGCGTTTTATAACCGACCAGAACACGTCCGCCTCCTGATCAAGCATGATTCCAACATCGGCATCCCAGACAGCGAGGGCAAGATCCCCCTGCACTGGGCCGCACACAGTCAGGAGCCCAGCGCCACACAGACTGTCCGCTGTATACTGGTACATACCACTGTGCACACACACACACACACACACATGCATGCATACAACTGAATTTGTCATCATCCTCCATCCTCACCTGTCAGTCTGCATGTCTTTTTTTATTTTCTGCGGTTGTCTTGTGTGTGTGTGTTCATGTGTGAAGGAGGCAGCTCCCACTGAGTCCCTGCTGAACTGGCAGGACTATGAGGGACGGACGCCCCTGCACTTTGCTGTTGCTGACGGTAACGAGGCAGTGGTGGAGGTGCTGACATCTTACGAGGGCTGTAATGTAACAGCTTATGATAACCTCTTCAGGACACCGCTGCACTGGGCTGCTCTGCTCGGTGAGTGAGCACACATACTGAGTGTGACCTGCTGCAGCCGGAATGACAGCTGTATTTCTGAGATGAAAGATTTCAAACTATATGCAATTTATGTCCCCTTTCCCCAAAAACAAAATTAAAATTTTAGGAATTTTTACACTGGTGAGTTGAATCAAAGCCAAAAATGTTATTAGTTATTAGTTATTACCCACATGATATAATAGTGTTGGTCTTTGGGTCCAGCACTTTGATCCCAACTGAAATATCTCAACAACTATTAGGTGAATTGCCATGCAATTTTATAAAGACATTCATTGTACCCAGAGGAGGACTCCTAATGACTCTGGTGGCCTGGTCTCCTGACTTTTCTTCTGGTGCCACCTGCTAAAGTTTTCTGAAAAGTTAAATTTGTCCAACACTTTGGCTCATGACCAAATATTGGAAAACTAAAGACAATCCCATCAGTGTCAGCTGTACTTTGTGTGTAGTGGTAATAATAGTAATTAGTAAATAGTAATTTGCAGATGTTGGCATGCTAAAATGCTAAACTGATACCATACCTGCTTAGCATCAGCATATATTGATATTGTCATTATGAATATGTTAATAAGATAAAGTATCTATCTATCTATCTATCTATGTATCCATGTTAGCATGGTGATGTTAGCATTTAATTCAAAAAGCAAAAAGTCTTATTTCTTTGGGTTTATTGATCTTAAAACCCATTTAATAGCACCTCAGAAAGACAAATAGTTAATAATTGCATAGCAAATAGTGACAGTTGACTTATGTTGACATGATGTAGAGTTTCTTCTCTTCTTTGTAAAGTTAACTATAGGTGCCTGTGTAGGACTGTATAGCTGAGCAATTGCCCCTTATTTACTTATGTCTTTGTCATTATCTCTGACCCCAGTAATGTAAACATGTGTTTTTCAGGCCATGCCAAAATCGTCCACCTACTGCTGGAGAGAAACACATCAGGAACTATTCCCTCAGACAGCCAAGGAGCGACACCTCTGCACTATGGAGCTCAGAGCAACAATGCTGTGAGTCACACAATGTCTCATTGAGTTTTTTCTGCGTCCTCCTGACAACCCTGATGTAGGGTCGCAAAAGCAAGATATGTTAAGGTTCTAAACTTCTAATGATTTTAAAAAGGTCAAATTATAGCTTATGGGAAATTTAGAAAAGCAAGTTGATTTTTCTTCTCTCTTACTTTGTATACAGTTCTTTGCAGTTTGGCTTAGGTGATTTTAGTGATGATAATCTATGATAATCTATTTTATTGGAGTGGAATGACACATAATTATTATTTTCACATCAATGACCACAATGGAAATAATTCTTATCCTTGATGTGTGTGATTGAGTGTCTCCCTTCTCATAATGTCCAGTTAGATAAACTAAACTAAATGTAATTGTCTGTCTGCGAGTAGGAGACAGTTGGTGTGTTTCTGTCCCACCCCTCGGTGAAAGATGAACCTGATCTGGAGGGGCGGACGGCCTTCATGTGGGCCGCTGGGAAGGGCAGTGATGATGTCATCCGCACCATGCTGACCCTCACCCCTCACATTGACATCAACATGGCTGACAAGTACGGAGGCACCGGTGAGCACCAGAGAAACAAGAGGGGGAAGTGAGGCTCCTCTAAACTGCTTTGACCTGACCTGTCTTTTTCCAGGGCCTGGTGACATAAACCAGCGTGGTCATGTTACTGTACACACACACACACACACGCACATGCACCTTTACCCTTGCTCTGTTTGTCTTCTCAGAGCATGGCCTTCCCTCTCATTTTAGGCTAGGCATGATGATGCTGATGTCACAGGGGATTCCCCCCAAGGTGCTAGAGAGACTGCGAGAGTGAGGGAGAGAGGGAAGTGATACTGTCAGCAAAATTAGTGTGAGCTCGCTGAATAGACTCCCACCACTGCCAGGACTGTACTCTGACAAACACACACTCATGCAGACACACTCTGACCCCCCGGGGCTGTTTGGACGTATAATCTCCATGGCGATAGCCCCTCTGCTCAGCCAGGCGGTCATTGTTTATGCATGCATAACATGCAATGGTTGTGTCATGCTAATGAGACGGTGTGAAGGGCAGTGGAGCTGACTGGTGCCCAGATCACTTCCATGCACTTGACTCTAGTCTGTACTGTCTGGGGACTGGAGGGGGCTGGGGCAGTAGCCATGAGGAGGCTTAAGTGTATTGCTCCTCATTATATTTCTCTGTCTGTTTAACCCTCCATTGACCAGACTTTAGCTACAGCCGGAGAGAACCTGCAGTCGAGGGGGTGAATGAACGGAGGGGAGGCAGATGAGGGAGGAGCAGTGATCCTGAGGGTTTTTTGTCGTCTAGATAGGTTCAGGACCATATCTTCTTATCTCAGGGTATATTTGAAGTGTGTTTGTGTGTGTATGTTCACATAGCACTCCATGCAGCTTCCCTGTCAGGCCATGTGAGCACAGTGAAGCTGCTGTTGGAGAAGAGAGCAATGGTCGACTCTCTGGACGTGATGAAACACACGCCGCTGTTTCGAGCTTGCGAGATGGGACACAGGGATGTCATACTCACACTCATCAAAGGTGGGTGTAATTGGTACATACAGTGGCAAGAAAAAGTATGTGAACCTTTTGGAATGTCATGGTTTTCGGAATAAATTTGTCATAAAATCTGATCTTCATCTAAGTCAAGGGTATTGACAAATATGTGTCTAAAATAATAACAATACAAGAAAAAATCAGATCTTTCATGTCTTTATTGAAAACACTCATTCAACATTCAAAATGGCAGTGGAAAAAGTAAGTGAACCCTTAGAATTAATAACTGGTTGACCCCCCCTTAGCAGCAATAACCTCAACCAGGCACTTCCTGTAGCTCTGGATCAGAACTGCACATCGTTGAGGAGGAATTTTTGCCCATTCTTCCTGGCAGAACTGCTTAAGCTCTGCCATATTCTTTGGACATCTCATGTGTATGGCTCTCTTCAAGTCAATCCATAGCATTTCTATTGGGTTGAGGTCTGGGCTCTGACTTGGCCACTCCAAAAGGCGGATTTTGTTTTTCTGGAACCATTCTGTTGTGGACTTGCTCCGGTGTTTTGGGTCGTTGTCCTGTTGCATCACCCACTTTCTAGAGAGTTTCAGCTGATGTACAGACAGTCTCAGATTATCCTGAAGAATTCTCTGATAAACTTGGGAATTCATCTTCCCCTCAATGATTGCAAGCTGGCCAGGCCCTGATGCAGCAAAGCAGGCCCAGATCATGAGGTTTCCTCCACCATACTTTACGGTTGGGATGATGTTTTCATGACGATGTGCCGTGCCCTTTCTACTCCAGATGTAGTGCTGGGTGTTTTTTTCCCAAATAGTTCAGTCTTAGTTTCATCAGTCCACAAAACATTTTGCCAATACCGCTGTGGAGTGTCAATGTGCTCTTTTGCAAACTTCAGGCTACAGCAATGTTCTTTTTAGTAAGCAGTGGCTTCCTTCGTGGTGTCCTGTCGTAGATACCCTGCTTGTTCAATGTTTTACGCATTGTAGACTCATGAACAGAGATGTTAGCCAGTTCCAATGATGCCTTCAAATCTTTGGCTGTCATTCGGGGTTGTTTCTTTACCTCATTGATGAGTCTTCGTTGTGCTCTTGGTGTCATTTTGACTGGTCGTCCACTTCTTGGTAGAGTAGCAACAGTCCCAAAGTGTCTCCATTTGTAGATTGTTTGCCTAACTGTAGACTGGTGAATTTCTAAAGTCTTTGAAATCACTTTGTAACCCTTGCCAGCTTTATGTAAATCAACAATTCTTGATCGTAGATCCTCTGAAAGCTCTGTTTGGCGAGGCATGGCTCACATAAATGTGTTCTTCTTTTGCAAAACAAACTCCAAAAGTTTGAGAGGTTTTTATCAGTCAAATTAGCTTTAGTCCACACCCCCAAACTCATTGTCTTAACGAGACTCTGCTAAAACCTGACACCAATTAGCTTTTTGAGGTCATTAATTCAAGGGTTCACATACTTTTTCCACAAGCACTATGAGGATTTTTTGGTTATTCTCAATAAAATATAATCAACATTTTTTTTGTGGTCTTATTTAAGACACATTATATTTGTCAATACCCTTGACTTAGATGAATATCAAATCACATTTTATGACAATTTACTCTGTTTTACCATGAAATTCCAAAAGGTTCACATACTTTTTCTTGCCACTGTATGTGCAAGCATCGCAATAATAATACACCCTCATTTTCAGTGACACTGTGTTCTGAGTATTCAATATTGTTGTCCATGATAAAGGAAATAAAAATGATTTGAGTGTTGAAGTCTTTACATACATCAGTTAAATGCCTCAACTGAAATGTAAATGTTCTGAATGAAGGTTCTGCACATGTGGACCTGGTAGACGTGGATGGTCACACTGCACTGCACTGGGCTGCCCTGGGAGGAAATGCTGAGGTCTGCCAGATACTGATGGAGAATGGGATTAGTCCTAATGTGCAGGTATGCATGCGCATACTCAATTATTCACCTGCAGAGCAACAGAAACTCTTCTTTTGTGAACAGTCCCTACGTTTCTCTGGGCTGTGCAGCTCTAGCTTTCCATCCACAATCATCGTTTAACGCACTAGAAGATCTCCCTAACATGATACAACAGCGGCCTGTTGTAATAAACCAGAGAAGTCATTTCAAATCACTTTAGTCAGAAGCGATCTGTTCTCAGCATCCATCTGTATACACTAGCAAAGAATGGCAAAAATATAACTACATATATATTTTTTTAAAATATACACTCACATTTGCTATGATACACAGCTGGTTAGCTTTGGCTAAACTGTGGAGAGCTTTCTATCCAGAACTGTAGATTGGTCCACCATTAATTGCAACTATAATAGCATTGAGTCTAAAATCAGGATCGACCTCATAAATGCTGTGCTACTTTGAATTGTTCTGGACTTGACTGTTTAATAAATTTTATTCCTGCCGCACCAGGACCAGGCAGGACGGACACCTCTGCAATGTGCTGCTTATGGTGGCTACATCACCTGCATGGCTGTTCTCATGGAGAATAATGCTGATTCAAACATACAGGACAAGGAGGTGAGGACCTTTTCATATGTCCACAAATGAAACAACATTTCTGTCTATTGCTTTTGGACACAGTTGCAGTGTGACTGGATGCTTTTCTTTATGGGTGCACAGGGGCGGACTGCTCTCCACTGGTCATGTAACAATGGCTACCTGGATGCTGTGAAACTTCTGCTGGGCTACAACGCCTTTCCTAATCACATGGAGCACACTGAGGAGAGGTGAGGGCCGAGCCACTCACAAAGGCGGCAGAGGTGAAGCGGAAGTGGGAAAACAGATCCACGAATGACACTGGTGTTTGTGTTGAGCAGGTACACCCCTCTGGACTACGCTCTGCTGGGGGGGCACAGTGAGGTGACTCAGTTCATGCTGGAGCACGGCGCTCTGTCCATAGCAGCCATCCAGGATATCGCTGCTGCCTCCATCCAGGCTGTCTACAAAGGCTACACCGTCCGCAAGGCATTCAGGGAGAGAAAGCAGCTCCTCATGAGGCACGAGCAGCTGCGCAAGGATGCAGCCAAGTGAGTGACAAGTACACACACACACACACACACATAAACATATTTACATAAACAAAGACATACACAGACTGAAGCCTCTGTGATTGTTTCTGTGCTTTGAAGATGCTTGTATTCTTGTATCCCTCTCTTTGTGACAACACCATTTGCATTTTACCATTACATGCATTGTGTTCACATCTAATTCCTGTTTCTTTCTTCATTATCTGTCTCTGTCTTCCTTCTCCCACCTCTCCAGAAACAGTCACACTCGCTCCATATCTATCTTTCTTTCTGTCATCCCTGCACACACATATGTCTTCCCCCTGTCTTTCCCTTTTAGCTTGTTCTCCTTTTGTCATTTGCTCACCAGTCTCACCTTTATTGTCTTACACGATGCTTTTGAGAAGTAAATTTGTTTTAAGAGGGCACATTGACTTCCACTTTTTCTTCTTGGTATTTTAAACAGGCAGTTTTATTGAGTCGTAAATCTTGTGAGATCTTTTTTTTGCAAAGCACTAAAAATATTCTACCACATCTTGCCTTCTAATCATTTTTTCCCCCCCAATAGAAAACCGAGTTGTGACCAAAATGGATAAACTTTTTATTGCTCCAAACTCAAAAATTGTCTTGACAAGTACCCAAAGGTTGCCACGATGATGATGTGCATTAAACTAAATATGCCCAACAGTGTCGCTATAGCAATCAAATTTTTAAAAAGAATTAAAAAATAGACACATTTAAAAAAAACTACAATTTTGGCTGTGGATGTGGTGCATTTCACACACAGCTATATGCCACGATTAGGTCTCACGCTTCTTTGTGTTTAGGAAACGAGAAGAAGAGCAACGGAGAAGAGAAGCCGTGCAACAGGTTTCAGTGTCCGCTGCAGAGAAACGGAAGGTCTCTTTGATGAGAGCAGAGCAGGAAAAGCTCTCCCTTGTCAGCACGATGGAGGACTTATCCATGAATGACAATGTGGTGGAAACAAAGAAATCATCCAAAGCTGAACGCGCAAAGAGCAAAGAGGAGAGACACAAAGGTACAAATGCAGAAGCAAAATGCAGTTTGAATTGTGAATAATGTTTTGATACTTATGATATTGTTTCAGCATTAGAGATTACAGAGATTTGAGGATTTTTTATTAATCTGTTTATTAATATGCCTCTTAAATCCACCCCACCAGCCCACAAGAGCAGATCCTCCAGAAGAAGTAAAGCAGCTGATCTACAGGAGGTTCCTCAGGCTTCGAGACACCACACTCACATTACCGGTGACACAGTGCCCGGTGCTCCCCAGACCACCAGGCTGAAGGAACTTCTCTCTCCTGCCAGCTGCAGCCAGCCACCCAGCCTCAAACCCAGACCCCCCTCCATGCCCAAAGTCAGGGAACGACCTTCCTCAATCACAAGCATTCCTTCTACCAGTGTCTCCTCTATGGACCAAACTGAGGCAACTTCCAAAGAATGCATGTCTATAAAAAAGAGAGACACTCACACGAGTATGCAGGCTGCCCCCGGCAAAACTGATGCCCACACCTCTCAACAAAAGCACAGAAACCACAAGGAGCAGACTTCAGAGAGGGCTGCCACCAAAGACCAAACTCACACTCCCTCATTAAGAAGTAGTTCATCTTTAGACCACAAAAGCCCCTCAAGAAAGACTGGTGCACATGTACCGATCTCAACACGCACACACAGGGGACACGACAAAGAGCAGCGGAGGAGGAGGAACGAGGCTGCACGTATCATCCAGCGAGCCTGGCGAAGGTGAGTTTATGTGTTTGCATTTTATGTTCGTACCTGGAGGGGTGCTCAGTAGCTGAAGCTTCTGTGGCTGTGGAAGATTGCCATGTGGTGCCCACATGTGCCCTCACCCTCATACATGCCAACTGGTTCTCATCTTTCTCTAACACCGCCTCATCTTCGGTCTGGATGCCATCAACACTTGAGCAGTGGGGGGGAGAGCGTGGGAGATGGGTGAGACAGGGATGCAGGGGACAGACGGGCTATAATCTAGAGCTTTCATACTGGTTTAACAAGAGGCTAAAAGTTCAGCCGTGCTGCTCTAATAGCTACCAGCAGCCTCTCTTTGCTTTTCTCCCCTTCTTACACACTCTGTGTTTCTCTTAGACGCTGCCAGTACACCACAGGAGGCCCTCTGTTTCCATTCAGCTTCACAATTATATTCTGTATGTGCTGCCTATTAACTGCCTTGAATAAACTCTGTTTACTTTGTTTATGCTTAGTGAGTACTAGTGTGAGGATTTGCCAGCTTTTGGACCTTTGAACGCTGTCTGAGATGTTTTTTATTGAACAGCGTGCATGTGTGTGCGCTTGCATGGATATTTGTCGGCAGGTTCCACACACGAACACGGAGAGAGGTGAAGGTCTGCGAAGAGGTGGAGTTGAGCTATGCCCAAAACAGGAAGAAGATGGATATCAGAGCTCCACCTGCTAAACTGGCTATGAGTAAGAGCTCTGTGCTTCAAAGTATCTATGGTGAGATAATTTGCATACCATATTTATGATGGACATATACATACATACATACATATACATACATACATACATATACATACATACATACATACATATATATATATATATATATATATGTACGGTATGTTCAACAAACCAGAAAACAGGAAGTTGGAGCAAAAGGAAAAACAACCTTAGACACTAAAACAAAATAACACACAAAACATCACATGTATCATCACATGCACATACCTTTTCCCCAGCGCACAGAGCCCCCTTTCCAAGAAACCCACCCCTCCTGAACCATTGCACTAATATTACTTCAGCACAACTGTTAACAGTAACTGAGAGCAATGCTGCAATTTAGTGTAATATTGTACTAATGTGGGTTATGGGACACTGCTAGAATAATGATTTCAGTTCCAGTGGGCTTCAGTTGAAGTAAAAAGGGAGTCGGAGCACAAACTTGCTCACAGGTGCTAACGTCAAAGAACTATGAGAATCGCTTTTTTGGTGGTATTTTTGTGCCTTTATTAGAGATTTAAGCATAGAGATTTTCAACATTTTGAGATTTGATAGTGGACCAGTGACAGAAATGAGGATAAACAAAGATGCAGAATGACATGCATCAAAGGTCTCTTGCTGGATTTGAACCAGGGACCTTGCTGTTCATGGTGGGCTTGTTAAACCCCTAGGCTACTAGGGTGTTCAGTGAAACTCTTAGCATCACACACTCAGCAACAGCAGTTTCTGTCCTTATCAAAACCATGGCTCTTGAATTGCATGAAAACCCCAAACAGACTGAGATCTTGTGGGATAAAAGCTGGAAGTCAGGATGGTTGTCATACCAGTGTAGAGGACGCTGTAAGTGACTAATTCCGGGAACAGGAACTAGTGTAAATGTCTGGATGATGCTTCAATCCAAATACCAGGACAGAGGCAGCCTGGTTGCCTGTGTGGAACCTCTGGTAGGCTTTTGCCCCACAGACAGGCCTGACCTTCATCACACATCACCAGGTGATGATGGCAGGACGGACAGAAACCTTGCTGCGCCAAAACATATAAGCACACACGCCATCTCAGCCCAGAGATGGACAGATAGACCACTAGACACCCCCCCCCCCCAAAAAAAAAAAAAACGTCCCTCCGTCCCAACCTTCTGACGTGGTTTTCCCCTCCCCCTTCTCACCTCACCTCCCTCTTTCTCTCCTTCTCTCTCTCTGACAGTCCTGGCACTGTGAAAAGTTCAGAGCTGTCAGGGGGAATGTCAAACGACTGCGTCGAGCTATCTGCAGGACACACACACACACCACACACACACACACACACACACACACACACACACACACACACACACACACACACACACACACACACACACACACACACACACACACAACACACACACACACACACACACACACACACACACACACACACACACACACACACACACACACACGCTCTTATTTGCACCCTCATTTTTTCGGAGAAGTAGACAGAGATTTGATACACAACTCCACCGGATCACACCGCTTGCTTCATCATCATAAAGCATTGTTAGATTGCCTTTTAATTATTTTATTCTAAATATATCTTTAATATTGCTTCATCTATTTGTAGTAACACACATGAGAGAGAGAAATTTATTTTTGCATCACAGATAACAAAATTTTGTCAAAGAATGGCTGTGTGCAAGATCAATTGATATGTCAATTAGTGCAAATATTTGTTGTAAAAATACAATGAAGCCAAATTATTTATTTCCACCGTAAACTTGAATACTAGACAATCACTTAGACTGTACACACAAATTTAAGTGGTGAAGTTTACATGTTCCAAGCTCTCTCAATAACATAAAACAAGCACCAAGTTACCAAGATCATTTTTAAGCTCTGTGACATGATCAACTTCAAACTTGTTGGAGGATTATTCTATTGTATTGCCGCAGAATAAAACAATTAATGAAAACAGGTTGAACTCTATGTGAAACAGTATTAAATCTGATCAAGTACCTCTAGTAGAATACCTGCAAGCATCATAAATCAGTGATAAATCAGTCCCTTAATAACATTGGCAGTGTTTTATTCATGTAGGGTTAGGGTTAGTTTGTCTGTGATCACTAAAGATACAGTAAAACAATAGTTTTAGGCCCCAGCGAGATTTGAACACGCGACCCCTGGTTTACAAGACCAGTGCTCTAACCACTGAGCTATAGGGCCTTTGTTGTAAATGCTATCATCAGGTGATCATATAAAGACAACACCTTCAACAAGCATGGGTGTGTATGACCTGACTAGATTGACTAGTTACAGGAGTGTCCTGAGCTTTGTTATGCAACACGAACTAGTTGAATTCAGGAACTGTTCAAATGCTGTAATTTAATGGAGATGTCTTCCAAACATTTTTCTTTACTGTCCTTTAGGCAACTCTATGGCCAGACGAGGGCGTTCACTTCGGGGCTCTCAGTCTCAGCTGCTCCTGGAGATGCCACTACGCACTCAGAGCCAGTGTAAGTGTGTGTTCACATACACAAACACACACTTTAAATCAAATAAAAGACTCTAAAAAGGTAATTTTGTGTGCTTATTTTACAGTGAGCGGTATAGATTGTGTACACCTGACGGATGCGATGGATCAAGCCAAGCAGTTCTCTTACCACCTGAGACCACATAGTGCTGGACAGGGGACTAGAGGACGGGGAAAACATTGAAGCTTCACACACACACATTCACACACACACCTCATGCGCTTTGATGTTTTCTCAGCTGGCTGGCAGCCTTACCTCTATAGAATTACGATACACATTGTTCACTCAATGTGCCAAGCTTTCTAAAATTAAGCCATATGACATCAGAGCCATGACCTCACAGGGTGGGGTTAAGTCTACAGAAATGGTGTGTGTAAAAGATAACCTTTCATCCATTGTGGAAGGAACACATACACACTCCATCTCTCTCGTTCTCCATCGCTCTCGCACACACACTGAGATAACCTTTCCTCCTGCTGTGGAGAATGAGGCAGTCTATCAACAGCCAGTCATACAGATAGCCCACCTGCAGCCACACATGCGTACACGTACACGTACACACACACACACACACACACACACACACACACACACACACACACACACACACACACACACACACACACACACATAAGTTACTTGCTACACATCGGTATGGTCTTTAAGTGCTTTCCCTCTCAAGAGAAAGGTGTATTTCTGAACTATGCAGTTCTTATTTACTTATGCATTTGCACAAAAATAATCCACGTTGTGTAATTTTAGAAATATACCTCAGTGTTTGTTGCTTTTTAATTGCATCATAAGAAATAAAAAATAAAATTGAAACAGGGGCAGTGCACTTTGATTTAACTTTATTTTGCCTTTATTCTGTTTTTTTTTTTTCTTTTAGTTTTGTTTTTTTTTTAATCAAAAGTCTCCAGGTACCCCAAAAACAACTGGGCAATGTTCTGCAACAATAATAACAACAGTGCTCAGAAGAGGCAAAATGTCAATTAACAGGGTAAGAATGAAGCAATATAGAGGCAGCTTAAGACAGGAAAAACAGCCAAAGTTCTTAAATAAACTATGTGGACTTTTCATTGTCACTCACAATAAAAAAAATGTTTCCATTTTATGTGTCTGAAAGGATCGTCTGATGTATTCGTCAGTGCTGAGAGCTGTGAGTGTTTCGTTTGACAATGTGACTGTAAGATGTTTCAGAGGGTGAACTGAGGAACACACCAGGTACTTGTCTGGTGGGTGCATCGGTCAGTACATGTCTCGAAGGCCCAGGTTTCCACGGTGAGCAG
This sequence comes from Seriola aureovittata, assembly GCF_021018895.1. NCBI lineage: Eukaryota > Metazoa > Chordata > Actinopteri > Carangiformes > Carangidae > Seriola > Seriola aureovittata. The sequence continues at coordinate 13,580,141 of NC_079370.1, read as the reverse complement.
AGGAGCCATGAGCCACAGTGAGGCTGTAACAGTAGAGTAAATCCGTCAGCCACTGCTCCCTGGTTGCAGCTCGGGAGTACCTCTGAAACACACACACACACACACACACACACACACACACACACACACACACACACACACACACACACACACACACACACACACACACACACACACACACACAAAGAAATCATGAGAGATTAACACAGACATGACATATTACAAAAGCCTTAAAATGCAGCTATCAGTTACATGTTTTTGCTGTGTTTACCGTGAGCTGTTGTATGATCTCCTGCAGCAGAGCAGCATTGGCCAGCAGCTGGTTGTGGAGTGGCGCGTGCTGCAGCAGCATTGACAGGATCTGCCCGAGCTGTGGCAGCTCGTCCTCACTCAGATCCCCAACACGCAATAACTGCAGAACCATCCGCAGCAGGCGAGGAACGGTGCTCAATGCTAACACACAAGCACCCCAAATCGCCTCCCTGCAAATGAGCGACAAAGATGTTTTAACCCAAATTATTGTAAATCTTCATGACTTTTATCACAATGGCACATTGCTGCTATTAAGATCAAGATTTTATATCAACAAGAGATCTTTTTCAAACACATCAGCAAACGGTTGCAGCCATTCAACACACACCTTTTATGGTTGGTTTCGGCTGGTGCTTCCTGCTGCAGGGTGATGAGCAGAGCCAGCAGGCTGAGGCAGGACTGAGACAAGAAGCGCAGCACAGGTTCAATGGGCAGGACGGACAGGTCCAATAATCTGGACACCGCTCTCAGCAGGCCGGCCGCCATACTGTCAGGAACCACTCCTAACTTGGTCTGAGACACACACACACACACACACACAGCATATTCAGGATGCTTGTTTTTTTTCCACTGAGGGCAGAAAAGAAGTTGAAGGAATAAAGCATAGGAAATGGCACTAAATGATTACCAATCAATGAAAGCAGTTCCTCACCAGATATTTGCAAATGCCATTTTGCAAGATGTCAAAGCACTGAGACTTGGAACCCAGAGTTTCCAGACAGTGGCACACCTCCTGTGAATGAAACAGGCACATTATTTAACCAAAAATAGCTTTTTCCCTTACTGAAATATTAATTCAAATATTATAGATTCCCTGTGTTTAGGAATCCTTAACTGCTATACTGCTTTCAAATAAAAAGGTGAAATTTTTATCTTAGCAATTGGTAAATAAGATCGGTTTCCTAGTCTGATTTTTTCTTTTTTCTTTCTTTTAACCCTTTGCGGTGGACTATAAAAGGTTTGCATGGGAGAATATTTGTATGCAAATACAGTTTAAAATATAGTTTAAATTGTATTCTGTTTTACTGTATACAACAGCATGTAAGCCCATAACTAAGTTTAGGTTTCTGTCACACTGCTGCGGATAATGTTTATATAACTGATACATTGTCCAAGACCCCGTTTCCCATTTCCAAGAGCGTTTTAAAGGAAAACAAAGCAGGCAGTGAAAAGAAACCGCCCAAATGATATTATGAAGAGAAGATTAAGGAGCAAATTAAGGAAAAACTTCCGTCTAAAACCGCTTTAAGCTGCATTTATCAGAAAAACCACATTCCTGCTGTACATGAACAGAGCATTAGAGTATTTCTGCATTCCTGTCTGGATTAAGTTAAGGCTTCCCGGCTCATCATGCCTTTACCAATGACATGAGTCATTAACAACATCTTAAATTTTCTTTTCTTTTTTTTGCTGGGATGGAGACAAGATTGGTTTCAGGCCTAAGAAGCTACCACGCCACCAACTTTTTAAAAGTGAAAAATAAGGCTCAGCTTTTCCTCATTAACTTCAAATCCAAATCAAATTTCTCATTAGCTTTTATCAAATTGAGGTGTGTGTGTGCTGCAGTGCAGAACTGAGTGCGAGCCGGTGTGTGTCGGGACTGTGCACCTGTTGGCATTCTCCCCGTCATTAAAAACAATCCAACAGTCTCATTAGTTGAACCAGAGTTGACACAGTCCGTCCCTTAATGCCGCCACCCCCCTCGCCACCACATGTGCCCTCCCTCCTCCTTCCCGCCACTTGCCTGTGATTGACTCAGACAGGGAGATGAGAGAGGCAGGATCTGAGGCCTTAATTGAGGAGTTGAATTAGTGATTATAAGCCCCCCACTTGCTCACACACTCACACACACTTGCCCTAGGGCATAGTTACGTTAACGGTAATTTCTGTGCAGAAATGTCACACTCCCATCATGCCATGGGCTCTCATTAGCATTTGTGCATATCCGCTATGCCCGATAACCACGCATCTCCAACCTGCGCAACGCGATAAAGGTTCCCCTCTCAGCCGGAGTGCCACGATAAAGCTTCCACCCTCTGAGCTCTACATGAGAGACAGAGAGAGACCAGGGGGGACTGAAAGACCACGGCTGTGTCCAGAATATCAACACTTTTTAATTTTCAAAACAATGTCTTTTCTTCCTCACCTCCTAGTCTCCGTCCCTTCTAGACTCATTTTTAATGTTGTGTCCAAGTGTTGCTTAGTGGCAGCAGTTTCGTAAAAAAGTTACACTGTATGTGAGTTTGGCGTAATTGTAGGAAAGACTGTGCAGAGAACGCACCTCAACAATGTCCCAGTGGTGTGTGAACTGTTCCAGCGGGGTGGGGTAGAGACTGAGGGGTGAGAGAGGGGAGGAAGGCAGGGCACTCTCGTCGCCGGCCTCCTGCAGGGAGGCGAGCTTGTCGGACGAGAAGCCCGTCAGGGTGGAGAACAGGAAGCTGATGTAGTCCACGTCCTGCAGAGCCACTTCCTGGCTCCCAACTGACCAGCCACTCAGAGATGACCTGGAGAACATATACCTTATACAATTATTGATGCAAAATGTGCGTTTAACACAAAGCTGAAAAGTCACATCTTTCTGATGATTTTACAACTTGTAATTCATGCAACTTTTGGACACACCACTTTATTTTTCAAATAATATACTTTTTCTTATATATTCCTTATCACATTTCTTAGGATAAATCGTGATGCTGCGTTTTCTGAGAGCATAATATTGTGTGTAAAAATGCACAGAAACACAGTTGTGAAAAATTCTTCCTTGTCCTGAGGGGAGGATAGATCTGTAACAGTGGGAAATATGTGTGAATAACAGTGTGTATTGTGAAGCCCAGGAGGCACATGGAGACAGTCTTCTCAATACTCCATGACGACGCTGCATTCCACCCTCCTAAAGAGCTCTTTGTATCATACCCATTACACACACATCCAATCCACTATGAACTCAGCACTCCCTCCACTAAAATTACATATATAACACTGCCCCACTGACACAGGCAAAAGGTCAGACACACAAATGCACGTAACCACACACACACTATAACAGTAGAAAGGTAGTCTGGGGGTGACTAATAGAACAAAAAAAAACGCTTTTATTGTCACCTCTAAGTTGAATATCAAATATAAAAGACATCCACACCAGCACCTGTCAACAGACAGGGAAGAAGCCAGATAAAATGTCAGGGATTCCTCTGTGAAAGCGCAACACTGCCATCTGATGGTAGCTGTCTGGAGTGCTTTCTGTGTGTCCAACACCATTGCCTGACAGGTTTAACTTTGTGATTCCAAAAGTAGGGGCCTTCATCTGCTGTTTAACAGGAATGTCTTCTTACACACATGGCAATAAATTGAGTTCATGTGCTCTCTTTAGGTCTATTGGGGGCTTCCAAGCTCACCTGAGATGTACAATACGAATCAGAGAGGCAGCGAGTCCAGCAGAGATTCGTCCAGCAGTGCAGCAGCAGCTCAGGTTGGCCAGAAGAGACTGGGACATCTTGGGTAGGAAGTAGAGTAACTGTACCATTCGCTGCTGGGACTCTGCTGGTAACAGCACCACAACTCCTTCCTGTGGATCTTCACACAGACACACACGAACACAGATGCAATCTTCAGATGTTATTACACATATTAGGCAGCACATGCACTACAGCCTCTGGGGAAATAACATAAAGCTCTATCAAGAAAATTACAGTGATACCACGAAAACCAGACAATGTCGGACTAGTAAAAAAGAGAAAGACAGACAGACATGGCAACTACAGTGAGGGCTCAGATAATGTGCGTGTGTGTGGTGTTCTGTCTGTCTCTGACGCACATGCTGATGTCAGAAGCCCTCAGACAAAAGGAGTCTTGTGATGGTGAATTGCTGGCTCTGCGGCAGTTTCTATCAGAACACTGACATCCCCTCCTCCTCTCTCCTCCCTCCTCTCCTGGCCCCCTCTGTCACACACCAGCCTAACTATCTGACCATCCTGTGAGCAGTGGATATGGACAGGCTTCAAGCACTTTCTTATTACTGCTTTCCACTTCTGGTTGCAGTTAAATTTCGCAATGTTGTCTGGGCTGCGAAACATGGAGTTATATCGCCTCCTAGGGAAACTAGAGTGTACCTTGTGTTAAAGATTTTTCCCTTTCGTAATCAGGCCATATTGTATCTGCATTCATGAAAAGGATTGTGTGCCTTTCAAAAATTTGAATACATTTATTTTTATTTCATTCAATGCTGGAGATAGTGAACACCTAAGTAGAAAGCTTGCTCTTACTGTATCTTCATTGAATTAAATGTTCCAAAATTAGAAGCTGGAACTGAGCAGTAATTGCGTTTGATGAGCCAGAAAAAAAGCAAGTAAACACAGAGCAGAAAATCGCTGCAGCACTGCTCTCTGTGGGTTGAAATTTGGAAACACGCTCCACCTCAGACTATAGCAATAATCAGGGTTTGCAAATCAGGTATTAACCAGCTGAAACCTGATGGACCACTGCTGACTGAGGTGTGGTCAGAGGCAAGACAGGTTTCAAACTACAAAGATATGTGCAATGGCAGTTCTCTGTCCTGTCTGAATTGGTAGTAATTTGATTTTCAAGGATGGCTGTGACAGATATGATGATGTCGAGGTGATGTCGCATCAACAGATGTTGTTGCCCAAACCTCTATGATCGATTTCTTTTTCGTTCTGTCTAATTGAGTGTGCGTACCATAGAGCTTGCAGGCTTGTGTCTGCAGACTGTTGAGCAGATCCTTGTTTCCCCGAGAAGCAGCAGCCTGGATGGACAGGATAAGTCGCGCAGAGAGTGCAGGGTTACGGTGGCCAAGCTGGGACAACTGCACGGGAAGAGAAGCCAACCACCGACACAGCACCTTACTCCTTCAGGGAGACAGAGGGAGGGATGATATACAGAAGTGTTGCAGATAAATTAGCTCGAGTAAGACGTCATTTCATGTTGACAGTACAACACATGGTCATCATAAATCCTTCCTGCTCTTGGCTGAATGAACAACAACAAGCTCTCTCATTGTTCTGTACTTAGAATTTTTCAACAGGAAAAAGCATGGTGGGTGTTCTGAAAATGTCAAATTTATCACAAACAACCCACCCAAATTAGTTTCTAGATGAATTCTATGTGATGAACAAGCAGTGCAGCTGCAGAATCATGCTGTATTTTATATCACAAATGGCTAGTATTAACAACTGTGAACAAGGTTTGTTTTGTTATCTTCTAAATATTCACTGATTCAGCTGGTACTATTTCTTTCTCAAATGATTCTTAAATCCTGTAGTGAAAACTGAGCTTGTGCCAAGTGGTCCGGCTGTGCTATTAAACTACTGTGCAAGGGTATTACGTTTTCTCCTACTTTTAGTACATACAAATCTCATTTAATATTCAAAATTATATAATATGAGGCTACTGTTGTGATTATGGCTAGATCAGGGCAGCTGTGGCTCAGGAGGTAGAGCGGGTTGTCCACTAATTAGAAGGTCGGTGGTTCGATCCACCCCTGATGACTGTTCCATCAGTGTATGAGTGTGATGTATGAATGTGTGGGTGAATGTGGCAAGCATTGTAAAGGGCTTTGAGTGCTCATTAAGACTAGAAAAGTGCTATATAAGTGCAAGTCCATTTACCATTAACCATCATTTAGATGTATACAAGAACTGTAAATCTTCAGTTTAAAGATTCCACGTGCTGAAAAACAGTGACTGAGGTTACCTGGCTATGTGTGTATGACCTTGCTCCTGCAGGTAGAGCTTGCTGTAGAAAGACAGCAGCAGAGATCGTGTCTGTAGAGTCAGGTGCTTCTGCTTATAGTAGATGTACACTGCTGCCAACAGGTCCTCTGTCACTGCTGCACAAATACATTCACACACATTGATTTAATATAAAAAATGACTGAACATTAAATATTTCTTCAAGTACAAGTACACTGTGCGTGCTTACTTTTGCTCCTCTGTGTGAGCACCATCTTCCACACAGTCCCAAGCAGCATGTGGAGCTGCCTGTAGCTCAGTTTCACTCCGCTGCTCAGAGTGTCTCGGACAAAAGTCCTCAGTAGCGCCAGCCAGTCTCCATCTGCCTCTCGGATGAGTCCCTGCCTCTGGCTGAGGGACACCATGACCTGGCAAAGTGTGATGTTGAGTGCCAGAGGCTCCACAGTCAAACCTGGAACAGCTGCAGTTTGTTTACTCCTAAAGAGAGGACAGTAACACGAGATAATCACAGCTAGTTTAGATCTTCATATACAATAGTTAATGATCACAAATCAGGAATATCTTACCACAACTTTCTAATTATTTTTTACCACATCTCACATCATAAACATAACGATACATATATGTATCAACAGAAGGAGGATGAATGTCTGCTTTACATTAAAACTGATATTCCTTACCTTTTGAGATCCACCTTTCTTTTATGTTTGGGTATGTCCTGAGCACCATAGGGAAAGTTTTTCATGAAGTGCTGCTTGAAATCTCCCAGGTATTCTTTACGGAACCATGCATCCTACACAAACACAAAGCACACTTTTAGCAAACCCTTTCTTGTCCAAAAAACACTGTTTGATATGTGTGCATTCCTCATCTCACCAGTGAATCCTGGTGCTCCTGCTGTGGTGCCAGTTTTCTCAGCAGCTGCAGAATAGACAACACCTGGAACATTACTGACATAGCATCTGGGGTGAGCAGGTGAGCGCCCTCAGTGCTGTTCCAGGAACAGTCACTAGCGCTGGCCTCGACCCAAACTTCCAGCAGAAGAGGTACCAGTGTAGCTGCAAAGCTCTGAACAGCCTCAGCTGAGTCCAGACTCTCACCCACTGTAGCCCCAGGATCCACCTCAGGTCTACACAGTGAGATGATAAAAGAAAATTATAATTAGTTATTAGTTAATACTTATTTTCATATAAATTCTGGTTGAGATTTTCATTTCGGGATGGTGACAGTAGTTTGTGGTATCATACCTGAGCCTAAAAGTGGAACGTGGAGTTGGTTTGGCCCCAGAATGCTCATACACCTTAACTCCAACCTTACTGTAGGTGAGCTCTTCCCAGTTGAGAAACAGAGGTGAAAGCCGTCCCTCTCCACTGGAACCAAACACTCCCTCAGTGGCGACAGACATGTCACCTTCCTCGACTGGTCTTTCCTCAACTACTGCCTGAAGAAAGCGCCCAAGCCTGAAACAAGTGGAACAAACCACAAGGTTGGCAGCCACAATTATGATTTTAGATTTTTTTTTTTTGGAATCTGTGTGCATGTGGCTTCCGTACCTGAGGAGCACAGATAGCCGCCACTGCTGGCTAGTCACAGCCCTGTTAAGGCTGACTGACAATGCCCAGGTCCGCCCCTTGGCATCCTGGGACTTCTTGGCTCCTCCACTGCTTTGTCTGTGAGAGATCAACTCTAGGAAGTTAGTGAGGAGTACTGCAGGCCGCGCTGCTAGCAGGGCAGGGTAGTGTTCCAGCAACACATCAAGGTCCTTCATTGCATCCTCCTGGATGCCTGTCTCAATGTGGGTCATGGCACAAGACAGGTGGGCACTGAGGAGAGGGAAAAATGGGGCCACTCGTTCTGCAGGCACAGACTGTGCAATGAACCTGGAAGCAATTTTAGACAAAGTGTTATATGAGATAATAAACAAAAGCTGAGTGTTATTACCAGCTGCGACAGCATTTGGCTGGTATTGTTTTCATCTTGTGTGTCTCAGTGTGTGCATCATCATGGCATAATATGATCCTGGAGACACCTACTGTGGCAGGAACTACCCCAGAAGCAATTTTAAGTACTTTGTTGTTTTTAAATTGGTGTTTATAATATATGTGTGTCTGTCTGTGTGCATCTATCTGCGATTGCGTCACAATCAAAATAGATGCAGTCAGGAAAATTCAGAGGTGAGATGTGTTCTAATGTTTGTTATATTGCTGCATCGCTGTTGTTTCTCTAACCTGAGCACACGTGTAGCTGCCACACGAACGTTGCCATCCTTGTCTGTGAAAACAGCTGCAACTTCAGAGAGCAGCCGAGAGAGATGCTGCTCTAACAGAGATGGATTAAGGGACAGCAACTCTTTCAAACCCAACAAGGCACTATGTTTCACATTGGCATTGTAATGGTGGAGCTGAGACAGGAGGTCCTGGTGAAGTGCAGGGAAAGGGAAAGAAAGAACACAAATTGTAGAGTTAAAAAAGAAACAACTTTCAGAGAGGTATGTTTGTAGGACAAAGTGAAACAGAGAGAGGAAAGAGATAAGTGGCTCACATTGATTCCAAGCTGTCTGTGTGTGGTTGGGCCACTTGTGTCTCTCTTCAGCTGTTCAGATAGATGGATTCCCTTTGAGCGGAAATTAGTGTTGGTGGCATTATCAGCTTTGGGCTTCTTCTTCCCCACCTTTAACTTGACCTTCTGAAAGTCATCCTGTCTCTTCTTCTTCTTGGCCTTCATCTCTGCTGTCTACACTGCTGTCTGTTTTACCAGACACGAAGGTGAGATAATGACAGAAGAGTTTTCATCTCAGTTAAAAACATACTGACCGCTGCCATATGTTTGGACAGTAGTGCTGGGCTGCTGAAGCATTAAAACATGCATTTTGCATGACAAACTAAACACACTGCTATATTTTTGCTCTGAATAGTCATATAAGGGAAGCTAGTTAGCTAGCTTGTAGCTAACTATCTCGTACATTAGTTCAGCATCATGGATGAAAGCTCTTTTACTTACCACAATAAAAAGCCCTGGCATCAAATAATCAGCGGTGTGTGGAGCTAGAGAATAGCCACCCTGCTAATAAATACCAATAAATATTAAAAGAAAATATTCTGTATACAATCTCGTGTTGGTGCAGTGGGTCCTCTAACAGTGTGTGTACATGTTTGCAAAGCCGAGATCTCGTCGCTCGGGTGTGCAGAGCACAACGGCGGCGGGGATGTAAAACCTTTATGACTTGAGCTCCATAGAAACCAAAAAAACTAAAATAAAATAAATTAAAAAAACGCCAACTTGAAACCAAACCGAATGAAATATAAAGGTTTCCCCCCAGGTGTCCTGGGAAATATCAACAACTTGGCCAGTTTAGTTTAGCAAAGTGTTGTGAACTCTGGCGTATAAAACGAACGCACCTTATAGTTGTCCGCACAAGTGCCTTAAGAAAAGCATCATTATCATTCCTTTCTAAAGCCCGACAGTACACCGTTTAATGTAACTAATTTTGGTTCCGTTTTATACAGGGAGTGTATTTAAATAACGTTTAAATCAAACTTTTTTAATTTTTTTTATATTACCTGTTTGAAAAGCGGAGAACTAGTCGGCCTTTTTTAAACTGGCGAAAGCGCCGCTGTCCACACTCCCGAAGCTGCTTTCGGTATTGTGTTTGTACATCCTAGTTAACACATCCTCCCGACCTTGTGCTGCCAAGAGTTTACAGTTTTTATTAAAATATCCCGGGTAAGTTAGGTAATATTATCTTTTTTTTTTTTTTTTTGCTAGTGGAGATACTCACGTTATTAGGTGTTTGGACTTGCTTCGACATTTCTGACAGGTAGCGTAGTGTCAAAAAAGTCGTCTAAAGTTAAGCTCGGCTGGGCCTGAGACGAAACGAAACGCATGTAAAACAAACTGCTAACCCACTAATGACAGCGTGTTTGTGTCTTCACGTATAATGACTGGTGTGTGAACTATGTTTTTATTGTTGCACCGTCTTTGTCCCATAGAGGTGAAACTGAGGATATGGAGGCTCAGGCTTCAGCGAACCAGCCTCCACCAAAGAATGGGCCGCAGCAGACCCAACGGAGGAATCCCAGGGTAAATCTCACAGCGAGGCTGTACCAACACTGTATTAGACCATGCACTCTTAAAACATCACGAGTAATACATTAAAATCATATCACTTGTATTCCCTCACACGTGTGATGCTGGTCGCTCAAGAAGGAAACCTGTGATTTCTTTCCCATCTTTTCTTGTTATTTATATTGTTCACTGGCTGATGTGATGCCTGATGTGGAGCCAGGTGGCAGCAGTCCTTGGCAGGTGGACTTTGATGCCAGCCTTTGTGCTCTCAGGCTTGGTTGTATTTGCACTTTGGCTTTTGAAGGCCCAACTCAGTGGTCTGGGCCTTTCAATTGCAGCCTGTTAGCGCTGTTGTGTTTTAAAGGTATTTCTTGGCACCAACTCTTTGGCTGCAAGCATTTCTTTGTTGTTCTGAAACTGTATCACCACTCTTTAAACTTGACATTGAGCTTTATGTTTGATGTGGACTTGGTTCTCTGAACCAATATCTAATGGCATACTACTCAGTTTTTATTTCTGAGTTTTGTCATGCTCAAAACCAAAAAGACCCTATGTTTAGCAGGTCTCCTTGTTTGTATTAAAAGCAGTTACTTGCATTGTTGGATAATATGTAAATTGGCTGCGAAATAGTATCACTGCAGTGATTGATACACACCAATGAAATTCGAGGTAAAATACACAAGGGACTCTTAATTTCAGTTCAGATAATTTACATGTATGAGCTACATGCACCATTTGAATTCCCCTTGTGATTAGCAACTTGTTTCTGTCTACTGTCTCCACTCGTCTACTGCAAGAAAGGGTATGTTTGGGAGCGTATGGTCTTGTTCGACAGGTGCCCCCAGCCCTAGTAGTTGCCACGTCAAAATCTCCATATTTTTATACAGCTTATGATTCAAAGTGACATCATTCTCCTCTTTGTTCTTCCCAAAAGGAGGGTGAATGTTATCTAAATAACAATATTATCTCATTGTTTGTGTTTGCTGATTTCATTTGTCAAACTTAGATTCAGGGCTCCCAAACACACCACACTGTGTCTAAGGCCACAGCACACAGTGGTAGACTTGGTGAAACGTTTCAGCTTCATTTTTTTGGGAGAATTACTGAGGTCTTGATCTCAGTTTTCTTAATTGTGACCACTGTAGATATGTTTGCACATTGAACTGTGTGTTTTCTCCTTCATTCAGTGTATCAACTATTTAGCTTTCTTCCCTATTAAACAAGTAATTAAGTGTTGCTGTTCTACATTCTCATTTTATGAGAATTTAGACCAATCCAGACTACAACTTTTAAAAACCTATTATACACTTTTGTCTGTGACTGCCACTGCTTGATGCAGGGGTCATGGAGAATAAGGAAAATGATGGCTGTATGGCATTTATAGTGTGGCGGACATGGACGAGGAGTTCAGTCCTCTGCGCAGTGTCATCCTATCACTAATGCCTGTATGTGTCTCTCTCCTTCATGTGGGTTTATTCCCTTCTTTGACAGAGAAAGCAGCCGCAGCATTCTGCTGATATAGGTAAGTCCTGCACACACAGTCCTCCTGCCAGTGCTGAGAGTTGAAGCTTGAGATCTTGATTTCCCTGCTTCATGTCATGGGCGGTGGCATGTTCACCACTCTTAGAGACTCACACTCTCAGAGATGGGGATGTTGTGGTGCCATCCATGGTTATGGTCTTTGGAAATCAGTGTTTGCCACTGCAGAAATAATCTTGCAAAACATTTTCCACAAGTGTCCTATTGAGAAAATCCAATTTTCAACATTTAGGTGGTTTTAAAAATATACTGAACAATTTTAGAAATGTCAACCCATTCTCCTAAGGTGTTGCTACATTAAAGACCAGCACCATAAGCTCCATTAGTCCCTAGTGATTCACATGGTCTTAAAACTGCGGGACATATAGTAATGCAACCATACATCTGCAATGCTTGCTGATGAAGTTTTAATGCACTTTTTGTGCAGTGATGGTTGTGTTAACACTATATTTTCTCCATAAAACATTTTTAACACTGCTGGATGCAGCATTCCTTTTTTTATTCAGTTGCCTGTGCTACACTGGCTTGGGTGATAATGTGTTGTATTACATTATTCCTTAATCTGAGTAAACCTTACCTGCTTACCAAAGTATTTTAAATTATGCAGGTTTTTTTTTTTTTTTTTTTTTAACCATATGTTCGCAGCTGGACTGCATCAGTGCAACACAGAAGTGATACATCTGTGGCTGAGCACATGAGAAGCAATGCAGCAGAGGAGCTGGTGTGCTGCAGCCCATTTCGGGCCTAAATGGGGCGGGGGGTTAGCTGAGAACTGCTGCTCCCCTTCTTCCCCCAGCCTACAAAAGCACACATGAGGAGTTTGGGTTTGTAATGGTGGCTCAATTAATAAAGACAGTAAAATATATTGGCCATCAGACACTGCTAGTAGTGTAAGAACACAACACACTTTCTATCTGCTTTGCAGAGACTATTCTGTTTACAGGTTTCTCCCCAGAAATTTATAACAGAAGTGGCTCGCTGAACTAGTTTGTTGGAGATGAACCTTGTTGTCTCACTTGTTTCTCAGTTGTAGACCATCATTTAGGCTTGCTTTGTGTTGTGTTTTCCCAGTGTTCACGAAAGGGACATCTATCCAGACCGTGCCCTGTCTCAGCAAACAGTTGAAGGGGGTCACAGAGTGTGTCATTGGTAAGCAGAAGGGCTATTTCCCTCACATCTACCTCCTTTCCTTTCGTTCCTATATTGAAATGCATAATCAATAATCGTCACATCTGCAGGTCTTCAGTATGTGTGGGAGTACCGCAGCCCCAGTAAATCTGTCCCACCACATTACCAGTGCAAACTCTGTGCCGTGTACCGCATGCAGCATGATATGGTTGCTCATGTGAAAGGCTGGAAACACAGCTTCAGATACTTGGTGAGTATTGTTGGTTTCTTAGTTTGTGGCAAAGATGTGATATTGCAAAATTATTTGTGATATTTAAATTTTTTGTCTACCTTGTACACAGAAAAAGGTCCACCCTGACAAGGTCACCTGTGAAGAGGAAGAAGCCATCAAAGACCCTGCTGTAAGGAAGACCATTAAAGACATTGCTGCTGAGGTGGAGAAATCAGAGGGGAGGGGACAAATCAAGGTGAGTGTCAGACTCTTCTGTGTCAAAAAACATTCTGATACTGACGAGACTTTCTCTGCTATAATGATCAGTGGACATGTAATTTTGTGTCATGGCAGTGTTTTGGGATAGTCAGACCCAGAATAGCACTACATTTAAAAACAGAAGGGTTTTTTTGGATTGGGGATGTTGCAAAATGGTAATGGTGAGAAGATGAAATACAATCCAGGAGGTCCGTTTTAAAACTGAGAAGTTTAAGTGCAATGTCAATGAACTTTAAGCCTAAGCAAAAATATTAAACAAGCTTGATTTATACTTCTATGAGGCAGGAGTTCACAACTCCAATCAGCGCATTAATCTTTTTTTTTATTGTTACATTGGGTGTTTTTGCCTTTATTTGATTGTACAGTGAGAGGTAGTCAGGGAGAGATAGTGAGGGTCCATGTGGTACGCGCTCCACCAGGTGAGCCACCGAGGCGCCCTGAGCATTAATCATTTCAGTTAATCAAGTCTGGCCTTCCTTAGGATTCAGGAAGTTAAAAAAATGTATATTCAATACCAAAGAACATCCATTTTTATATTTGAGATGTGTATTTACATATTTTGTACATCATGATTGCAGATTTGATATTTTTATGTTACTGTTGTTTTTAGGTTATCCTGAAGGAGCCCTGTGAAGTACCTGCTTTCAAAGGACTCCGTGAGTTACTCTGCTATGACTTACTTTGGTAATAGCAGATTTTCTGTTGGTTGCTTTTTTGAGTTGTGTATGTGTCTGTGTCCTTTCCTGTCTCACAGGTTCTGCTACTCCTAAGGTTATGCCTCCGCCACCTCCGGGGATGGGACTAAAGGGACCATCCTTTGGTAAGTATTTTTGAAATATTCTGGGTAATAGTGTGCATATAAGCCCTTATTCTAATATGTCGCATGTGAATTTGAATCTAATGAACACACCTCTCTTGCAGTTCCCAGGTTTTCTGACCCGAGGTTTCAAGGGGAGTTTCCTCCCCAGGTTGGTCCTCTCTCCGACTACCCAGTGGGAGAATATGGGGAGCCTGGTTTTGGAGGGTACTCGGCCAGGCAAGATTTCCCTGATCCTGGTATGGAACGGAGACCTTTCCCAGATGGTATGGGCCATCGCCCAGCTAGGAGTGGAGAAGGGTTTGGACCAGTTGGTGGAAGAGATGGATATGGAAGGAGTGGACTGCTGGAGGAGAACCCAGGTAGAGTGTATCCTGACCAGTACAGAGGCAGCCAAATGGGGAGTGGCTTAATGGACAGACCAATGGACAAGCCACTGGATAGGCCAGGCTTAATGGGAGCAGCTCCAGAAAGTAGCAACCTTCCTAATACACTGCTCACTTACCTGGTATGTGTCTCGTTTCTCACAATAGTTTCTTCCCCAACTTGAGAAAAGTGTTAGTTATGATGTTAACTTACTGTTATTTATGTTCAAACTTACAGCAACTTCACAAATATTTTTTTTTTAGGATACTTTCCGGATAGAGAATGAGAATGACGCACAGCTGGTGCTGAAGGTGACTCAGAAACTAACAGATGTGCTAATGGAGTACAGACTGAGAAGTGTATCAGCGGTATGTAAGAAAACCCCTGTGTTCTGAAATTGTTAATATTCTGTTTTAAATTCAAGAGCAGTCATTAGATCTGATCTAGCTGATCTAGCCTACCATGTTTTATTAGAATATTTTCTACATAGTATCCATCACTTTGAGTCTGACAATTTCAGCACCTGCTATTTAATATCTGAAAACAATATGAGCAAAACCATATTTGCATGTGTCTAGATTTTTCCTCTAGGAACTTGTGTGCATGTGCATTGTCTCCTACAAAATTTTCTGTCTTAATTTCTTCCTCAGGGCTCTAGTCTGAACAGCTTATCAATGAGCTCTTCAAGTTTCTCCTCAACACCTTCCAGGTTGTCAAGCAGTAGTGACCGATACTCAAGTAGTCTCTCAGGTAAACAACCATCAAGTGTTCACGTTCCTGTTGTTCATATTTTAAATAACTTTGAACTCAAAATGTGAGTAGAGCGTATTTCTTAACTATACCCTTTTTAATCCGTTTCTGGCATGTCTCTCTGTAGGTCCATCCAGGTACTCAGATGTTCCACCCAGGTATTATAAATGACAATCAGAAGATGACGTGACACCTCAGTCTTCTCAACTCTATGTTCTGTGTGCATCAGTTATGACATCCAAGAGTTAGAAAATTTGGTTTTTATGCTTTTAGGCAGGTTTTTTTTTTCTGTTGCTACCTAGTAGTATTTTTGAAATGTTTTCTGACTATAGAATATGGTATGATTCATAAGTTGTAAAGTTTTACACAAAATGTGCATGTTTTGAGCAGCTTTAACTGATCATTTCAGTGTATGACAATTGTTCGTTTCCCATGGTCCAGTTCTATTAAAAGTCGTGTATAAAATGCTGTGTGTTTTGAAATGTGAAATCCATTCAATCAAAAGACTATTTCTTTCAACATGTTCTTCAGCTCCTGTGCTGCATAGACAAGAATGGGGGATGCTTCAGTAGGTTATGGACTTCCAGAAATGTTTGACGTAAGAAAACTCTCCTGCTGGAGGAAGTGTCAGTGGACTCGTGGGTGTACGGCTGGGGTTAATTCCCTCCTGTCCTTTGATATCTGCTGCAGTTTCAACATGAGTCCTGTTCCAACACTGGATGCAGAGATACAGCCATATACAACTACATCAGTGGGATTTTGCCCTTAAGTGCTCTTGGGTTAATGAATGAGCCATACAACAGTGTTTTAAATATTTATTTAAAAAATGAACAGAATATTCACAGAGAGAATATGAAGTCATTAACGGTTATAACAGAACATAATTACATTTAGTAAGTCAGCAGGTCGATGCAGTTAAACATCTTGGATGGAAAACAAACTTTTTCCAAGATAAAATGAAGATCTCAAAATGACGCTTTGGCCACGGTGTCTGCATTGGAGAATTAATGTTCAATTTCCCCACCGCTTCTTGCCAAGATGTCCTCCATCTGCTTCACATTTATGCGGGTAAGAAGTACTTCTGTCCCCAGGAAGTCCTGTCCATGGAGCCCATGAGCCAGAGCCGCATGCTTCTGTGACTTAAACTTAACCACAGCCTCACCAGTACTCCTGCCACCACTGTCACGGAGCAAGATGATATTATCCTCCTTCAGTTTGTATTTGTTGAAAAGATTTTTTATTTGACACTTCTGCACATTTCCAGGCATGTTTCTAACAAACAGGCACGCCTGAACAGCTGAGTCTGGGTTCATGTTTGGTTTCTCTTCTGATGTCCCAACTGGACCTGATTTCCTCTTTCCATTTGGTTTCTTCTTTGTGTCCATCTTCAGATGATGCTTAAGCCTAATGGGATGTGTTTTGGCCATCATGTCCCTCATCAGCTTCTTAGTGATTGATGATACCTTAATGGTGTCAGAGCCAACATGGCACCCACTGAGATTCATTGCATATTCATAGTCCTCAATGCAGTTAAAAATAAGAAAAGCTGTGTCTGTTCTGTTGCCTTCCTTGTCAAGCAAATGGAGTACATTTTTGTGTACAATGTTTGGACATCCAAACAATTCTTTTATTTCAGTCTTGGTCATCTTTTTGGGTAGATTACTGACCATGACAATGTACTCCATACTCGGTGAAAAGGTAGTTGCTGAGTCATACTCTGGTCTTGGCTTCTTTGGTGATTTACATGGTAATCGGTTGACAGATCGCCTCTTCATCCGCAGTGCAGAAGCAGATTTTTGTTTGTCGTTTGCAGTTTCCCTAAGAGGGTTTTTGTAGGGTTTCACACTCTCCTCATCACCAAGCGCACTTTCACATTCTTGCAGGGCACTGGTCCACATCTTCTCAGTTGCTCCACGTACCTCCACACAGCTGTTGCCCAGTGACTGTTGGTTGAAATGAAGAGCATCACATGCATCCTGCGTGTTTGCAAACTTCACAAGGCAGCAATGGCGAAGACCCAACTTCACATTCACTATGGCTTCCTGTACCGTCAACTCTCTGAAAAAATGGCAGATGTCTTCTTTTGTAGCTGAGGCTGGCAGACCAAAGAGCCTGACATAGCCAGGCTCTGAGTTCAGAGTTAGCTCTGGTGTCCTCACCACATCGGAAAATTCAACTGTGCTATCAGCCTTGGGGAAATCAACTCTTGGCCCTGCCTCGTTGCTTTCTCTTTGATGGGATGACTGGAGTCCTTGAAGGACAGTACAAATCCCAAGAAGAAAGGCAGTATTGGAATCAAGTGAGTTCACAGCTGAAATGTGCAGATTTGTAGAAGACTTTTTGGGATAAGGAGGCTGTGGCAAATTTGCAGTGCGGGGATCAACTGGCCGTGCAGTAGTAGGTGATGGATTTGCATTATTGTGATCATGAGGCAATGCATTCAAAGATGGCAGATTTACATCTGGACTTGGCTGACTCTTGGCAGTCAGCTGGGTGGGGGAGGCTTTCTTCTTTTTTATCAGTGTCTTTAATTTGTGCTCCAGTTCTGCCATGCTGCTTATGTGTAAAGTCACCTTAGACCCTTTCAGGAAACTATCATTGTGCCGCATGGCAAGCCGAGCATCTCTTTCAGTGGTAAATGCAATAAAAGCTTCTCTGAGACTCCCCCCCACTATGTACACTCCACCATCAGGTATGTGAAAACTTTCAAAGAATTTCCTTATATCTTCTGTACCTGCTTTCACATCAAGGCCTTGTAATCGCAGGATTACTGTCATTTTGTCATATCAGGCCAGGTGGTTTCTGAAAATTGAGGAAAACATGAGGTAAAAAAAAAAGCAATAACAGCAGGGTTACATTTAGAATGAGGCTAAACAGGATATTCAGCTAGAAAAACGGCGTGCAGGAGGACTGAAAAGGAAAGAGGAAAAATAGAAAGAAAAGTTTTCTGTCTCAATAAAACACGTGCAAACACTCACCACAGCTGGCAAAAAAGTATAAATGGTGGGTTTTTTTATGCGAGCGGTGTTGTTGCTGTCGCACTGTCTCAAATTCGCTCTGATACATACAGAAAGTTTGGATCACATCTCGCTGCTCGCACTCTTCTTATTGTTCTCCGTCTTTATCTTCCCACGCTCAGAGTGCGCACTTTCCCTCCTTCTTTGTTCACTGGCTCTGGAATGTGATGGAGGTGCATTACCGCCCCCTGATGGACCGGAGTGTGAGCTACACGCAGGACATCTGTACGGTAACTCCTGTTCAATTTTTCTGGTTTCAACTGCATTTAATGTCGATCCCTTCAGTAATCAGCGCTGCACTAAAAACCTACACATGGAATCTACTGTATCCTATCTGTGCCAGCAAGGACATTCTGGTTTACATACATTTGTATTGCGCTGTCATTCGTCCACTGTCTTATCTATTAAAAACCTTTATACCCAACCCCTCATGTTTTCAGCAACAGTTGAATTTTTTTATCCCTCTCTACAAAAATGTGATTTTTCAACACAATAAACATAATGTAACCTTCAGATTAAACAAAAACATTATGAGAGAAAACAAAAAGTAAGGAAGAGAATCACCATAAAAAGCCAAAATTCTTCAGCCAACAAGAGCTAGATCCATGAGCCAAAAACTGACCACAATCCTCAGCCAAAAAAGGACTGTGGTTAAACAATTCAAAAAAATTGAGCAATGAATGGTGAATAGATTTTAAGCAGAGTAAAGGTTCTTCCTTAGCCCTCTTACCCAGACAGTATGCTGGTCTCACAGCTTCTTCATGTACCCCTGGTCACAGTCAGTGATCCACACACATTGATGGAAAAAGTCCAACTGGCTTTGTAACACTTCTAATACACCGGTTTTGGTCTCTTCCATTCCTCTGAACTCATTTTCATTTAAATATTTGCATTTTAAAATCTTACTTACTTACTTGATATCATTAAAGTGCATGGTTCTCTCTCCCTGGAGGACTATGCAAATATACTACCCTCCTTTGTCAGGAAGTGAGTCAGATATAGCTGCAAGGCCATGGCAGATGGTTTCCTGCCAAAAGTCCCCTCTGACTCACATTCTGTGATGGCCTCAGATAACCCAAAATAAAATAAGCAGTTGTTTCATTACAAAGATGGAATTTTCTACAGACTGCACAGTTTAAAAATGCTCCTCTTCTAAAAAAAAAAAGATTATTCACTTACCTCAAGAAAGATTATATATTCTGTTTAACTAACATTTTTGTAACTACATGAATATGCTTTTGCAACTTTTGCCTTTGCCGCAAAAGGGTACTCTATTTATATCTCCTCTCATCCTCCCAGTCATGTTCTCAAATATCTTACTTGAAGTCATCTTTTTATCTACTTTACATATCACTCTGCTCCAAGATGCCCATCTGTCGTGTTGCGTATCTGCTTTCTATTGTCATCATGACAAAGGGAGGCATAGTTTCTGGTCACAGGTGGAATTGTTGATAAATAGGGAGCACACAGCTATGTGGAAAGGTGTTCTCTGGTTGGATTTGTAATGCTTTAGGTGCAGTGATATCTAATCATGAATTCCCTGGCGTCGTTCCGCCATCTGCAGGGACTGTGTCATTTACCTCCTTTTTCACAGAAGACATTTTGACATGTCACAAGCCCTGGTGCAAATAATAAAATCAATGATGGCTGAATTCCACTTAGCTCTTTCAGTTTCAGAGTCATGGCATTGTGCATGCTGTCTCAATGTCACACTGTTATGGGACACAAACATTGTTTTTAGTCATAGCTCCCTGTGCTTTTCCTGCTATGACAAGTCAAAATGTATGCTGAAAAAGGCATATTGCTCTGAAGGATATAATATGCTTACTTTATATGCCTCCCAACAAAGACTGCTTAGGGTTTTAAAGCATTGAGCCATAGACCTACATGTTTGTATGTAAGTGCACATGAATTTGCAAGCACTGGTATCCTTATGGGAATTAGCGCACTAGGCACTGCACATCCACACAGGTGTTTTCACTTACTGTGGCTAATTAGACTTCTGCTCAGGTTGACCGTGGGGAGAGATATGCTGGAATTTATGTGAGGTCTGTGTTGAAGGAAACTGTGATATTCGTGTGACCAACATATTACTATAGTTAGACAGAAGTGGTACATTTAATCATAAGTGTGCACAGAGTGGAGGAGAGAGATCATCCTGGCCTTTAGATTCTTATTAGCTTGAGGTGAGCAAATTTGTTATCTTTCAAGGTTAGCTAGGGGGAATAGAAACAAGTACACTATTGTACCAGTGTGCAGGTGGAAACTTAGATAAGATTTTTTCATAGCAACCGCTATAGTGGTGACTCAGCAATATTTTAGAATTAGACCAGTCAGGCAAAACTGTGTGCTAAATAATGTTGCATCCCTCTAGGGGGACCATGGAGTGAGAGAATTAAATTAACATGTTGGAGAAAAGATTCTGGTTCTGTAGACCCTTTGGATGTCAGATTTGTACTTTTACTCTTTGTTTGAAAATTAACTGTGATTCATTATAACATTTCCTGTCCTCCTGTGTCTTTCATTTGGCAGGCCACAGACAAGGTCTAATCAGGAAAACTAAATGAAGACTAAAAAACTAAATGAAAGCACCTGTGTGGGTGCCAGGATTATAGAATCAGACGTGGTATCTCATAAATTCAATTTACCATGGTTATTTTATTTTTATAATCCCTAACATTACACAGAAATTAGCTCCCGTTGTGTTTTATTAAAAAGGTCTTTCAGTCATGCAAAAGCATCTCCTGAAGTTCACTAATTACAGAAATTGGTTAAATTTCACTGTCACCTCTCAATTGTTATTTTCCTTATTTTCATTTATGAGTATTAATGTTTATTTAGATATTTACAGTTTTTTTTTTTTTTTTTTTTTTTAGGGGGGGGTTGCGACGCAGACATACATTTGTTCGTAACGTCATCACGCTGAATGAAAAGGATTGTGGGTAAGAGGGAAGACCGTTGTTTACCATGGCGACGGGGACGCTACCATTTGTTGTTAACAGACACAAAGTGCCTTTAACGTTAATTCTTTTAACATACATAGATTTACTTCACTGTCAGCTGTTTGTTATACCCTTTAAGGCTCCTTCAGAGTGTGGTGTGGAAGAATTTTTCGATATCTCGAGTTTGTCGTGTGTGAGGTGCGGTCCAAATCAGCGACGGAGCACAACAGGTCGGTTAACATCACACCACATCACAAGAGTTGATTCATAGACGATACTTTTGTCGACAAAAAGTGTTATTAGTCTTACTTTTAAACAAATTAACTTCGTCTTTTGTGTGGTCAACCGTACACGACGCAGAGAAGCCACAATGAGCTGGGTAACAGTTAGCTAGGTACAAATGGCAGATAATACAGAGATCGGTTCAGAACCAGAGTAAATGTTAAAAAAATCTTTAAAGGGCAGTTTCCCCTAAAACTGTGCTGTTTGGATTATCATGGAGTATTATAATATCGATGATATTATATATTATGATAATGATAGCATTTCCCATGCCTCTTGATCCTATGTATCACAGCGCACTGCGTTTTTTCCCAGGTGATAAATTCCTCACTCACCATTATATGAATGGCTTATATGAAAAGTTAGGATGATCCTAATTGACAGAAGGAGCTGCATTACACGTTATTTATCTGTGAGGCTCTACTGCAAAAAGTGTCTCATTACCTATACTCTCTGATCTCATATAAAAACAGCACTTACAATGTCAGGTCAGATATTTTAACAATAGTTGTACCAAACGTTCAAACTGAGCTTAGGAACTGGTTTCAGATGTTAAAAGGTGACTTCACTGTGTGGGTTACATCCTCATGGGAGTGACTGAGTTTTTATTGCTATTAGGAAGAAACACACATCATCCTGTGTGAACTTTAACTGTGTTTTGACTTCCTTCCTTTTGCAGGACTGAGCTGTACTTGCAAAACTGGGTACCAAAGTCTCACCACTGACAAGACATCTCTTACTTGTCAGCAATGTCCCACTGACAAGCCTGTATGTAGAGTTTACCTTTAATATCTTTATTTGCTGTCACACTCCCTACACACTTTCTAACTTTATTTATTATGATGCTTTCTTGACGAGCTGTCTTTTTTTACAGGCAGTAACAAAAGATGGGTTTGGGTGTATCCGCTGTCCAGGCAGTCTCATTGATGAGGGGAAGTGCAAGTGCCCAAAAGGCGATGTCCTGGGTAAGTGACTAATGACAGGACTAATTTAGGAATTGCAAGTATGCATTTAACAAACAGTCATTAATGTTGAATAACCACAATTAGGCAACGGTGTGAATAATTGTGTATATGGCTTAATATGACCTGTTTTTTTCCAGTGGAGAGAGATGTCAATGGAAATCTTTTGGTTGAGGCCAGGTGTGAAACGTGTAATGGAAACAGCCCCGCTTTCTCTGTACCAAACAGCAATGGAGACAGGTACTAATCATTACCATACAATGTAAACACTATATATTAACACTATACACAATATATTCAGCTGTTTCATAAAGATTCACACTCAAGAAGTTGACCACGGCATCTGAGGTTATACCTTTTAAAAATTTTATAATGGGAACAGTAAATGTATCAAAAATATTTTTGTTTTATGATGCAACTTTCTACCTGAAATATCCATATTTCATACTCTGAACATAAGAGAAGATCATCAGGATATAATGAATAAAGCTAGTAAAAGTATAGACAGTACAAATCAATTTATAGTACTGTTCTGTGACATTTGTTATATTTATATATTAAAAGTTACAGTATCAATAATATCAATATGTAGCAGTGTAGCATAGCAGTCACAAACAAGTTTGGAAGGGAGTAATATGGATTTTACAATTTTGAATATTGATGATTATCTTTATGCTAATAAATATGTTCAAAAATCAAACCAATGGTGGTCTTGTTAACAACACTTTAAGAAGATTGAATGGTCCCCTTTAAGGTGTTATCATGTCTAATAGATAAGAGCCCCTATACAGCAAACTCACAGCTCAGCAAGTTAAAGCAGTGCAGAATCCTCTAATAAGATATGGACTGAAGGTCAAAAGTTGTTGAGAGAATTTGGCCACTTGATGAACATTTTTTAAATTCCTGTAATAGATAATTTGGCAGTGTTGTCTCCTTCTCATTTTGAGCACTGACTTATTGTTGTTCCACCTGTCATACCTGTCTCAATTCCTTTGTGTCTCACATAAGCACTAGCCCATAACCCTCATTATTGCCAGGACATTATTTGTTCTATGTTTCCATGCCTTACTCTCTCTTGGCACCTCTGACACAGTGTGAGAAGAAAAGCTGACTTGAGTACAGGTTTTCTTTGTAAACTATGTGAGAGATGGAACAGTCTCCAAAATTGTCTTTCAGGTGTAAGAGATGTCAGGCTTCCTTCATAAACACCTCTTGTCAGTGTAATACTCCTAATGTCCTGGTGAGTTCAGCCAACCCCCTTCCCACAGTACCCTCTTAAACATCGTACACACACACACACCATTCAATAACAGTCTCACTGAACGGAACATGTATCATCAATGGTTCATCTATTGTTTTTCCAGGCAGGAGGATTATGTTTCCCTTCAGGCACCCTCTCCACCAATGTGAATCCCAGTGTCAACTATGCTCAGTTGGTGAGTCTCCTTCTCTCTCACTTACTCATTTTATTTTTGTCCATTCTGATATAATCTAATTTGTATTTTGTTCTGTTCACCTTGCAGAAGTTCAGTGTCCAGTCTGCCTGGTTTGTGAAAAACCTCTACTCATCAGCTGCAGCCTGCCTTGTAATTCTACGTCTCTTTTTTCACCTTTAAATCAAGTGGAATATGCTGAGCAGTGAGACTGTAGCACATAATGACGGATGTGCCATGGTTTTATTAGGGGGTATTAGGATTATTCTGAGGCATTATGTGTGTGATTAGTTGTTTTGTGAAAATATGTTGCGTGGTTACAGGTCTTCTCCAACCTGACGGCATGCCAGGCTCTTGGGAACATGTGTGTGATGAACATGCACTCCTTGAGCGGTGTGTCCGCCGATGCCTGTGGTCTCTTTAACTCCATTTTCAGATCAAGGGCTGCTGCAAGCTCAACTCAAGACATTTCCTATTGGTAATAAACACTATCATTACATATATGTATAATACTGTGCTATCTTGGCTAATTTGGAATGAAACAAAAAGGGTTTCAATCCCCTATACTGCAATTTAGTTTCACCCTGAGTAGACATGAAGTACTTTGATTACACTGTCTCCAGGAGAGCTAATCTACCATGGCTTTACTATGGGGACGAGCCAGGACTGGCCAGTCGAGTGCTTCAGACTGACCCAGTTCCTATTGGATTCAGTTTCAGAGGAAAAAAGAAGGTAACAGATAAACCATTTTCACTTATATCTTTGTTATTACAAAGAAATAACTCCAAATAAAGAACAGTACAGAAAATGTTCTGTTAATTGACATTCTGTTTATCTCACAGAACACTGACATAAAGCTGCATGCTGCTGTCTATAATGTCAGAGGAGAGTTCCTCAGATGGGAACCAGTAGGAGGAGGTAATCTCCAGGTAAGGTGTCAAATGGGTGATGATGAAATTAGATAATTAGTCTGAATATGCAAGAGAATTGTAACATAAAGTAGAATGTATATACAACTTCTTAGTTCACCTTGATAGGTTGGCAGTAGAGCCAAATCAGATACCAAGTTATGTATCCGTGTATATTTTACAGTGTGATCAGGCCAGACTAAATTATACAGTTTTTCATGTGACTCATACAAAATATAAAATATATACGATGCTGATAAATCACTCCACACCACCTCTCTTCTTCTCCTCCTGTCTTTTAGCTATGTCCAGAAACAGCAACCAGACAGAAGTCAGCCTTCAGCTTTGGAACCGCTTACCATGAAAGTGTGAGTGTTTCTGCCTTTCTTTAACTCACAGATGGTGCACAGACTCTCTTGTAATGCCCAGTTGTATTATAAGCTCTATGTTTGTTTGTGTGCAGTGTGACCTCTCAGTAGCAGAGCTGTGGGGTACCCATCCTGAGCCGCTGTTCTATGATTTGTTCATGGAACTTGGTGGAGAGGAGAACAGAAAACTTCTCCCCCTGCCCCAACTAGTGTATAACCAGCAATACAATGGACGGTTCATCAACCAAGGTGCAGTTTATTTATTTATTAGTGTGTACATGTGCATATGTGAGTGCATGTGCGCCTGTGTTGTTTTAATATATTTTGCCTTTGTACAGAGGGCATGAAGAACTGGTACCTGTCTCGACGTATGTTTCTTGTCGACATGCTGAGTGGAAGAGAGAAGGAGAGCTCCCTGCCTAAAGTCATCCGTGTAGCCAGCAGTGTTAAAATTAGGTGGGCTTCCAATGTGCACACCACCATGATAAAAAATAAAGAAAGTGAAACCTTTATTTTTGTAACTGCTTTGTGATGTTTTTGATCCAACATGTGTGTTTGGTAGGTTACAGCTGGTTCCACGAACCCAGGAAGGACAGGTATTTCCCCCTTTAATGACTGTGACCTACAAAGATGTTCCCATCATGGATATCAATACACAAACTGTGTCTGTGAGTAGGTTACACACACACACACACACACACACACACACCCCTTCAGATCATCAGAGCAAAAATGGCTAAATGAGTCACTGTCTTATCCAAAAAACAAGCTATGGGTTCCTTATTTGTTAAATTCGTTTATCTGTTTCCAGACAACATTTGCTGTGGAGTACGAGATGGATCAGAGTGAGGCTCGCATGAAAACAGATGTGAGTAGAAGCATGAATGAAATGTTGAGAAGTTCTTGTGTATGTCAGAGCACTCAATGAAATAGTATCAGCTGTGGCTTCTAATGCCTTATGTGTGCACAGACTGCTCTGGGTGTGATGGGTGGTATGGCCGTGCTTTACTCTCTGCTGAAGACAGTCAGCTGGAAGAGAAGGATTGCCTCGCCACTCATTGATGTGGAGGTACTGTGTCTCTAATATGTCATAATTTAAATATGTTGGTGTAAAGCTCAGAAGTAATGCTAGACACTCTTTCTCATGCCTTAGACAATGCTGAGGTTTTTGTTGTTTTATGCTGGAGATCTGGCCAATGTTTTCTTTGCTGTCACCGTGGGAACTGGACTTTACTGGCTCATCTTTTACAAGGTTAGTCTCATTCCTTTGGGACTTTCTTTTATAGGATCGATGATTTTTATACTTGTGTGGTCTTTAACATTTGTACCAGTATCTCCTTGCTGTAGCTTTTTCTTTTGACCCCTTTTAAACTTTATTGCTTTTCCAAACCCATTGTGTTTCTTTTGACTTTGCATGGATTCTTAATTGTTTTTTCCTCTCTGCACTCTTTAGACGTTAAAGGCAAGTCTTTTTCCTCCTTTACCTTCTTTGCCACAACTATTTTTTGAATGCATAGATGTAGGTGTGATTATTGTTGGCTGCTTGCTGGGATTCATTTTTGTATGTGTCTGTTTAGGCCCAACAGTTTGTATCAGTGCTGTTACCACTGCCTGCTCAGGAGGAGCAGTTTGTGACGTACATTGGTTGTGCCTTCGCTCTCAAGGTTAGACACCTGAGGAACAGATGTAAAAATGAGCAGTACTGTTTTTGAAAGCTAGGTGGTGTGCTTCTATTAGGAATGTTGAAGGATTATGGTTTTGTGTATTTTTGTGTCTCCAGGCTGTTCAGTTTCTCCACAAGCTGATCCTTCAGGTGTCAGTTGATATATTCTTTATTGACTGGGAGAGGCCACGAAGCAAAGCTAGCAGAACTGTGCAAGGTACAAACATATTTACTCTGAGCTTTTATTTTGCAGTTTTTATAAGAAGTAATTATCAAGCTGCTTTATTCCAGTCACCATATTCACTACTGTTTCAGCTACTGGTGAGACGAAACGGGACCCTTCTCCTGTCAGCATCTGGAGGACCTACTTTGTGGCGAATGAATGGAACGAGATCCAGACCATCCGCAAGATCAGCCCAACCTTTCAGATCATGGCTGTGCTCTTCTTCCTTGAAGTACATCTCACACCAGCTCATACACTGTTCTTTTTTGCAACTTTTGTTATTTCCCCATTCCTCATAACTGGTATGTCACCCTGTGTTGTACAGGTGCTGGGTTTCTCTAACCTGGCCCTGAGGGACCCCTGGCCAACTTTGCAGCGATCCTCACAAGCGTACATCCCTTCATACAGCCTGATGTTGCGCTATGGTCTGGCAGCCACACTGTGGCTCTGCATTGGACTTCTGCAGGTAAAACTGCCAACATTTACTCTTATCTCCTCCTTCTCTCACTTCCCTTTGATCTCTCACATCATATACAGTGAAAGTGTGGAGAACTCCTTTTAAAAGATAATCATTTATTCCTACAGGTGATTTTCTTCACTGTGTTTCATGAGCACTTTGTGGAGGACAAAATCCGTCAGTTTGTAGATCTCTGCTCCATCAGTAATGTAAGTAGCAATGGGCATAATTTCTATTAAACTGTTCATCTGTCTGGAATGTTTTTCATATGTTTGTGTGTTTGTCCCTGTTTCTCTAGATTTCTGTGCTGCTGTTATCTCATCGTTGTTTTGGCTACTACATCCATGGGCGTTCAGTACATGGCCATGCAGATACAAACATGGAGGAAATGAACAACAACCTGAAAAGAGAAGCTGTATGTACACCAACAGACTACACATTGTTTTGGTAACTGTAGAATAATTATGGAATTATTGATTTCTGTCTTTTTCTGTCTGAAGGAGTCCCTGTGTGGGCAAAGGGGGCTACTACCCAACACAGATGTCCAGACCTTTCAGGTGTCTCTTACCAATCGTCTGCGGTCACAGTATGATAGGATTCGGGAGCCACTCTCTAGGGTGTGTTCTTTCTCTGTCATCTTTGTAACTCTCTTATAAGCTCTCGAAAAAAATGAAAATCAGTTTATCTGGCTGACTGTCTCCTGTGCTCTAGAAGAACGGGCCATCACGGCTGATGGATGCATCGACGGCAAACCCATTTGATCAGAACATCAGAGCCTACCACACCATGAACCACTTCCTGGGATCCATTATAGACCATGTTAGTACAAATGCACTTAAATAAACTCACACAATCAAAATGAACCCAGTCCAGTTTGATTTGATCTGAATGTATATCCTTAAACTCGTTAGATTGTAAAGTATATGAGTTGTTTTCATTGACCTGAAATATTTTGTACTGACACATTTGTCTCTCATGTCGCCCTATTTACCTTAGGCCCACCCTGACATGGACTATATAGTGAAAGACAAGCTGGTGTTTGAGAGGGTCATAGGAATGGAGTTTCTTGAACCCAATGAAAAAAGTATCTTTTACAATGGTAATGACCCCTTGGCCTAGAAAAACTGTAAATTTCAGTTTGCTTAGATATAGGTACAGTATGTGTATGTCCTAAATGTCTGTATTTCTCTCTTCAGATGAGGCCCACTCTTTCAGTGACATGCTGTTTTATGGAAATGAGGCCACGCTGCTGATTTTCGACACTTTGTTCTTCTGTGTTGTCGACCTTGGATCTCAGAGCTTTGTACTTGCAGCTGTGCTTACATACATACAGCAAATGGTCAGTATATGGTGTGTATATAGTATGTTGCCCTTACTACGCTAAGAAAAGCATATATTGAAAACCATCTCATTCATTACAGCTATTCCGCCTGATCCGTAACTTTCTTGGAAGGAAGAACCTCGTCAACAAGACTCTGGTGGATGAGAGGTTTCTGATATAAAATTCCCTGCTGAGTAATTGCTAGTTTATGTTTTGTTTAGACCCATTTCTCTCAAATGTTTACTGTTCACAGCTTCTGCAGCTCTTTTTTGTACTTTTCTTTACATATACAGTATTTTCACTGCTGTGTCATGATGTTGACATCGTAATTTTTGTAAAGTTTTTGATGTTTTTATTGATTAAAATGTTTTTTGATATTAAGACAGTTTTGTTTTGTGTTTTGTTTTGAGGTCATTTAAATGCAATACACTTACTTCTCCAAATTTGTCATGATAAATATGGAATTCTTATGATAACAAAAAGTAAAGAATGTGCTGCAAGTGTGCAACAACATACACTGAGAGACTATAAATGTGTCAACTGTCAGTTATTCCATATAGTTTATATTATCTTAACTACCTTTAACATTTCTGTTTAAATTAGGCCATTATGAATAGTGTTGCAAAGCACTGAGCAAGACTGTTTCATGGCAGCAATGGATTTATATTTGAATTTTGCATATTAGCATATTTGCATATTGTTTTGTTTTATTTATTTATTTATTTTTTTAATCAGCATATCAATGTTGTGATAGACAATACCTTGGAGCAGAGGTCAAAGTTAAAAGTATCTTTATTGTCCCTTACAGGGAAATTGATTTAGAAGCAGGGCTATACAAAGGCACACATAGCACATATGGACATCAACAGACAATACGACATTATGGCCACGATATGTAAGAGTTAAAGTGCACAAGTCAATTGAGCATTCTGTGCAAATAAGCAATATCCAGACAACAATAAAATACAATCTCTCATTCAACAACTGAATATCACAAGCTTACTGTAGTCACAAGTTAGAACATTATTTATAAATTATCTTGTGCCTTTCGGCTTTTGTGTCTGTTCAGGCAGGGCACACTTAAAAAAGTAGATGTTTTCTTTGTGGTTGATCATAATTTAGCTGATTTCAAGTCCATCTTTCCCTTTAATGGGAAATGATAGGACAGATAAATGATACGATGAAATGTGTTTTCATATTGCATGATTTCACAGTATCACTGCCACATCTCCAAACATCTTGTGGAATGTTAAAAAATTGAATTTTGATCGGTCCGTGCGTGTGGGATGGGGAGTGACGTCACGGCGGCTGTTAGCGCTCAGCCAATCAGCGTTCAGTTTGCGGTGCAGCGCTCCAGAATCACACGAACTGGAGGATCGGTGTCAAGACATGAACTTCAGTAACTTCTTCACCTCCATCAGTTAAGGTGAGTCTGAGTTTTTGCTCTGCATTCATACATAGTTTAGTCTAGTGGGCTTTCAGCTGGTGTAATCATCTCCTACGTGAGCAGACATTATCCAGTTTGACGGGAGTTGGTGGGTGTAACCCAGGCACCACTAGCCTCCGTTAGCATGAATTTGGCTGCTCTGCACAGTTGACAGACGCACGTCGTATCCGTTTAAGAGCTAATTTGTTAATTTTCTGTTAATGTCATATCGTGGCACCGCTTATGAGACTTATATGCGGTCAGCTCAGCTCTGAGACTGATCTTCTATGTTGCAAATCCCGCTAACAGGTCTGAGTTTAGCTTGCGTTGAAAAGACTTGCTTCTGCTACTAGCAAGGGGAGGCTAGTGATGTCAATAAACATGGCAACTTTCTTGCAGAGCTCAGAGCTGGGACGGGCCCCCTTTGCTCTCTATGACTCATACACTGTTTTTTGGGAGGATTTTTCACTCCCTAGTTTAGTTCAACGCAGCGGGGTCAGCCCTTTTAGGATATTTTGACTAAAACGTTTGAGCAACTGAGCTGTCATCATCTGTGCTGCTACTGCATGAGACTGACTTAAAGTAGATCTCACTCCGAGTGGCTGCAGATATACTTAGATTATGCAATAAGGACACATTATATGGAGAGACGCAGCCAGGATCTAGTTCAGTAGGCCATGGCCAGACAGAACATTTCTCAAGATCCAAATGTCAGGGCTGAAATTCATGCCAAAGCTATTTTTAGCAAGGCGTGCAACACTGCTGACCTATCGTTAGGGAGGAGTGCAGAGTGGTAACTCAAGCCGGTACATCCTCTGGCGGTGCTGTCTCTACTATACATTTTCTTCAGATTTGAGGACAACAAAAGTGAACTTTGTTGAAACCAAGTCATCACAAATGTCGGCCATGTATTTTTGCATAAGGATCTAATATGACATGTCAACAACAGTTATAATAGTACATCCAAGGGTTTTCATTCCCAGTGTCCTTTTACAAATACACTCAGTTGGCAGTTTATTAGATACACTTAGCCAAAACTAATCCAGTCTAATACAACAGTCCTGAAATAAACTCTACCTTCATGAAGGTTATGATGTTCAGTTTTTGTTGAAACTGTTTTAGAGAAGTGTTGATTCAACTTTATAATCATTTTGGAGGATGTCATTTGTGGTGCTCTTCAGCTGTTTTGCATTATACAGAGATATTTCAGTTTTTTAGCCTACCATGATTGATTTAAAGTGTCAAATAAAACCAAATAAACTAGCAATTGAGTGGATATACATTGTTGGTAAGTATACTGTATATAAATTGCCACAAAATGCAGCACTAATGTAATGATAATAAAAACACAAAAATTTAACAGGCATGAAAACATCTTCTCCACACACATACACAACCATTACCAACGTGCTGTCCAACTCTGATCTCTCCTTTTTACCTGTTCCACACCCTTCCTTTCTGGTGTGAGAAAATTCACTTGATTTGCTGCCACTGATATCTATGCACATTTATTTCTGTATTTCACCACTTTGGAATGATATCAAGTTTCATCTAAAGTTAGGCTAGATGACCATCCAAGGGGCAGAGAAATAGGATGCAAGTCTCCAGAGGTTTAGGTTTCTACAGAGCCCTTACATCATGGAGTTAATGAACAACCATTGATCTGATTTAATCTGAATTGCTCACGTTACTTGCCAGTGTAATGGGTTACTGTTAGGTTATTCAGACACGAAATGTACCAGCGTTTGTTGTTTTGCAGGGGGTTATTTAAGGCACTGCTAGCGTCAATCTGTCCCAACTTCAAAACCTCATCACATAATCTTTCCGTTTGCACATTGTTTGCTTAATGGTCCATAGAGTGAACACTTTGTCCTCAGTAGCTAAATTGATCTGGTTAAAGGTACATCCAGATGTTGCTATCTGCCTGCTGTGCCTCAGAGTTCTGTGTGTACTTGCCTCTTCAATAGGTGTAAATACATCTGTGGTGCACTGTTTCTGTGTGTGCCTTCTGTGCACCGTCAGCCATGCCTGTGACATCGCAGCTGCTCAGGGTTTTGCCCCGCACCAAGGTCTTGGCCTCCAGTCTGTTACCATGCCAACAACACCAGTCCCATTTAGCACCTGTCACTCACCAACCTGCCTCAAGACGGCTGCCCCACATGTGGCAGAGTCACCAGCACTCAAGAAGTTACCAGACAGCCTCAATCCTCCGCAGCTACATCCTCACGCCTCCACAGGTCAACTCCATTCTTAAAGCCAACGAGTACAGCTTCAAGGTTTGTGGGTCGTTCATGCATGCAGAAAACACTTATCGCCCATTCTACATTCAAGTTTCCATCTCACCATGTGTATGTGTTGTGATCATAGGTGCCAGAGTTTGATGGAAAGAATGTGTCATCAGTGATGGGTTTTGAGAGCAATCAGCTACCAGCCAACGCCCCTATAGAGGATCGTCGCAGCGCAGCCACATGCCTGCAGACACGAGGAATGCTGCTGGGTGTGTTTGATGGCCATGCTGGCTGTGCCTGCGCTCAGGTAAAGCTGACTGTGTTACTATATGCTACTTGACATTTAAATGTTCTGTTTACTGTGATTTTATTTTAAAGATTCTTGAGTTGTTTGACAATTAGCATGTTATATTAGAACTTCTCATCCAGTGATGTCTCACACACAGTAGTATTAATATAAGAACTTCTCCCATTTAGTCATCAGAGGTTATCGGGAAATTTAGTAATTTGAACTTTCATTTCATACTCTGGAAATGAATCATACATTTCAAATCCATTTGTCACCAGATTATTATCATATTTTCCTCAATAATTAAACATTTACTGTCACATTTACCACTGTGTATGGCAGAGTAATAATGACCTAAGGTACAACGTCATGCTCTGTAAAGTTTCAGGCTATAAACTGTAAACGGCTGTAAGTATTAGCATACAGAGGATTCTATGTTGTTTTTTTTTAGCTTGTGTATCATGTGTTTCATCAACATTATTTTCTTCTTGTCCTCCTCTCTGCCAGGCCCTGAGTGAGAGGTTGTTTTACTACATAGCAGTGTCTCTGCTGCCCCACAACACACTGTGTGATCTTGAGGCAGCAGTAGAGGCAGGCAGGGCCCTCAGTCCCATCCTGCAGTGGCACAAACACCCCAATGACTACTTCAGCAGGGAGGCTCAGAAGCTCTACTTCAACAGCCTCCGAACCTACTGGCAGGAGTTAATAGATCTCACTAGGTGAGGGCTGGACAACAAAATGAAGGATATATGACAGAGTCTAAAGGCCTTTTGGTTCAGCAGCAGTGCTGTCGCAAAAAAATGCATATCTTTTAATTCATTTCAGTTACACCACTGTGTTGCCACACCTCAGTGTTTGCCTTTGTGCAAAGCACTACTTTGACCAATCAAAAATGACAGATGTAATATCTTTCATAATGTACCTTGTGACCCCTTTGCTGTGACCAATCCTGCTTTAGTGGAGTATAAATTGCTGCCCAGTTTCTTAGCTTTTGCTAACATTTTAAACGGGACTTCCTGGTTTCTTCATCTGTACCTTGTAACAAGACGCCCACACTGGCCCATCTGTTGTTTTGCCAATAGGGCTGTTGTTGGTCTCTGTTCTCGACCTCTGGCTTCCTCCCTCTGCTTCACACATATTGCTCTCTCTGTCTGTTTTCAGCCCAGGCGAAGTTCCAGACACCCGCGAGGCCCTCCTGAGTGCATTCAAGAGGTTGGACAATGACATTTCTCTGGAGGCTCAGGTCAGAACTATGTGCTGTGAAACAGTGAAGCTAGGTCCTCTAAAAGAATATTGTTATAATGATGAACTCACGATGTTCTCCTCAATAACCTTATCTAAGACTACAACAGACTTAAAGTTCTGACGTTAGGGCTGCCATGGTTCTCATTTATTTTTAATTTACCTGTTTTACATTTGGACCTACTTTTAACATGAATTAATGTAAAATACATGTAAATGAAGCTCACAAGGCTTTATCTGCTACTTTACTAACAGTATTCTTACCTGAAGCCAGTGCACTATGACAATATACACACACACATCTTCCACTAGGTACATTTTCATAGCCTACTGTAATTCAATACTGTTAAAGAATTATATTTCCCAAGCATTGATAGTCTGAATCATATTGCATGTCATTAAATTTGTTCCGAGTGCAGGACTTGAGTTCTGAGTTTCTTAAGATACATATTGGATAACACCTTTGCCTCATGGCAGCAGAGTAAAAACTGTGAGCATCCAAATTTAAACTTTAATGGTCTAAAGACGAGCTCAGGTGTCATTGGACCTGCATGTAATTTAAACTATGTACCACCAAGGTCACTACTAGGCGGTCTGTGGTCCGGGCCTGGACCCAGATGCCGTCCTATCCGCACCGAGACTTATAACCTATAAATTATTGAGAATAATGACACAAGCGCAGCTTTTGTAGCCTTTATGGCACTGGTCATGTGATGCTACTCAGCCAAACTTTACAACTCCAGTCAGTGAGTGAGACACACAGAAGGGAGCCAAAACAGATGATACAGTCTATGGATGAGACATTAGTGGGGAAATAAGTGGGAAGAGTGGGGCAAGGGGATATAAGAGTGAAGGAAAGAGTAAAGGAAGTTTTTTTTGTTAAGATGTGTTGAGAGTGAGAGTGTTTATTATAAAAATGGTTAAGACTTTTAAGACTGAAATGGAGTTAACAAAAAAGAAGGAAAAGGGAAACTCTACTAATTGAATTTTAATTGAATACCCCTGATGTATCCTGTGTGGAGGCTCACAGTGTAAATTTGCCATGCAGGTTGGAGACCCGAATGCCTTCCTGCACTACTGGGTTCTTAGAGTGGCCTTTTCTGGAGCAACGGCTTGTGTGGCTCACATCGATGGATCAGACCTGTACGTAGAATGAATACACACATGAATTTTAAGAAAACTGATATTTCCTGATGTAAAAGAGTTGTTCTGTAAAGGTAAAATATTTTGTCAAATATTTTAAGCATTTTTGTGCTCTTGCTCCTCCCCTCTCTGTTCCTAAAGGTTTATAGCCAATGCAGGAGATGCTCGAGCAGTGTTGGGGGTGCAGGAGGAGGATGGTACATTCAGCGCCCACACACTCTCTAATGACCACAGCGCTCAGAACGATGATGAGGTGGCTCGGATTCGGGGTGAACATCCTCCATCAGAGAGAAAGACGGTTATACGACAGGTACTACACCTACTAATTTTTCGTCAGTGTGGTTGTTATTATAGCATTTATTAAAACCTCTTTTTCTTCTTTGTTAAATCAGGACCGGCTGCTCGGCCTGCTCATGCCGTTCCGTGCATTCGGAGATGTGAAGTTCAAGTGGAGTATTGAATTGCAGAAGTGCGTGTTGGAGTCTGGACCTGATCAGCTCCATGAAAACGAACACACCAAGTTCATCCCCCCCAACTATCACACACCACCCTATCTGACCGCTGAGCCTGAGATCACATACTACAAACTGCGACCACAGGATCGCTTCCTGGTGAGAGAAGAAGCAGCAACACAGTTTCATCACTTGCATATCTTCTGTATATCTGTTACCAAAAGATAAAGGCTGCATTACATTATTTACCAAAGTAAATAATTAGGGGATTTTTAGCTTAAGAAGATGAAGTCCCCATTCTTAATACTGCCTATAAAGCTTTGGTTGGCAGACTGTTTCTCCAGCATAACTGTGGAGCACAACACGACACATCTTTGAATTGTTTGACAAAATGGAGACCCTCTACAAAATGCTAGAATAAAAGTAAGACGCATTACAGACTTGGCCTCTCACTCTAAGATGGGAAACATTGAATGCACTGTTTGATAACAACCATGACCAGCAGATTTTATCACTCACAGCTAATTAATTCTGAGATCTAACCCAAATTACAAAATGAAACTATCTGTCTTGCGTCTGGGCTGATAATTTCATGTTGTATGGTTTTTTTCTGGTTGGTTTGAAATGAGAACTCAACAACCTTTTCAGACAAAGGTTGTATTTGGAAAAAAAAAAAGTTTTTCTTTGAGTTTCCAGTGGCACCATTTTTCAAAATGGATATGGTGTTTTGTAATGAATCTCATGTACTGACCTAATCCTCATGTGTTTATGGACTCTTCTCTGTCTGTCCCTGCAGGTGATCGGCTCTGACGGCCTCTGGGAGACCCTCCACAGACAAGAGGTCGTTCGTATTGTGGGGGAGTATTTAACAGGGGTGCACCAGCATCAGCCACTCAAAGTCGGAGGCTACAGGGTCACCCTCGGACAGATGCAGGGGCTTCTCGAAGAGAGGAAGGCTCGTGTGTCTTCGGCTTTCGAGGATCAGAATGTGTCGACCCACTTGATGCGTCACGCAGTAGGAAACAACGAGTTTGGCACAGTGGACCACGAGAGGCTGTCAAAAATGCTGTCGCTGCCTGAGGAGCTGGCTCGCATGTACCGTGATGACATCACCATCATCATCGCTCAGTTCAACCCTCATGTGATTGGAGCACAGAGACAGGAAGGGCAGCCCTGAGCTGGTCAAAAGCCATTCACTGGTTTCACGCTGATGAGTACACACACTTCTGTAAATGTGCACTGCAGATCGACATGTAAGCACACTCTCTGGACAAACAGGCCATACTAAGAAAATATCTGAATTAATTTGTTTTAAAGTGGCAAGAACAAGTAAGTGAACCTTTTTGGAATGATCTCCATTTACGTATAAATTTGTCTTAAAATACAGTGAGATCTTCATCCAAGTTACAATTATGCACAAACACACTCTATTTAAACTAATAAGACACAAATTATTTTGTTGGTCTTGTCCATATCGAAAACATTGAAACACTGACAATTTAGACTGGAACAAGTGTGTGAACCCCTTGCTTAATGGCATTAACAAAATGGAGTGGCCCAGTCAGAGCCCAGGCCATCCTAAGAATACAACTGAGCAGTTCTATTAGGAAAAATGGTCCAAAGTTCCTCCTGAACATTGTACAGGTCTGATCAGCTGCTACTGGAAGAGCTTGTTTAAGGTTATTGGTACCAAAGGAGGTTTTACCACTTATCAAATCCAAGAGTTCACTTTCTTTTTCCACCAGCACTGTGAATGTTTAATGGGTGTGTTCAATAAAGACACAAAATATTATAATTGTTTGTGTAATATTAGTGTAGGGACACTATGTTTGTTTACATTTGTGACTTAGATCAGATCACATGTCATGACCAATCAATGCAGAAAAAAAGGTAATTTTTTTAAGGGTTCACATACTTTTTCTTGCCACTGTAACTCTGTTAATGTTCAGAATTTGTATGTTTTTATGCGATGCTCCAGAAGATCCAGTTTCCTATGAAGTTAAAAATCTCTGGATCGAAGTCTCTTACATAACATGTTATTTATGACAATATTCTCTGGCAACATTTCTTACATGCTTATCTGCAAGGCTGATAAGATGCTGTTACTAACTGATTTTTGTGCCAAAACATTCGACCACTTTCGACTCAGCGGGGTTGAAATTATAGAAATTCCAAAGAGGGTGAAGGTTGGGACCTCATGAGTGAAGAGGCCATGCAGTAACTGACCTGACTTGCTTTTTTTTCTAATGTGGACTTTTAACTGGTCTGTGCCAAGATAACATCACACTCTGTTTTTTCACTGTTTGGACTGTTTCTGCATCTGAGGGACTGATGTTACAACAGAGGACTATTGCATCCATTTGTTTTTACGTCTTTGTGTGTTTTGTTGTATGAGATATTCTTAGTACTGTCCAAACCTACACATCGTGTTCAGTATTTACCTTGCAGTGAGTATTTGGATGGTGATATCTACTCTACTCCAGCACACTAGATTTCAAGTGAAACTGGCTGTCAAATTAAAGTGCAGACGTTGAGCTCACATCCATAGGACATTTCCATCCATATTGGATTGTTGAAAGTCAGGACTTCATAGTGCAGTGGTTCCCATTCTGTGTGGCACCCCCAACGTGTCTCAAAATAAAGGGTCACATATGATCGTGAGGAAGAGAGAAAATATTTCTGTTACACAAAATTGTATCTATTTTCTCAAACTTTTCTTTAGAATATTTGCTTCTTTTAAAAATACTGCAAGCAGTCTCCTCTTCTGGCTTTTAAAAATTCTTCAAATTAAACAAGCTGAGAAGGAATGTGGTTTAGCTGCTATTTGTATTTTGAGCAGGCAGTAACCTGGAATGAGGGAACACAAACAGACAACACTTCATTTCAAAGGTTTACAAGCCACAAACGGTTGGTAAACCCCTGAACTAGAGCTTTTTTTCATTTCAAACCTAGTCTGCTGGCTGGAGTACAAAGCAAAAACAAAACTGCAAATATTTACAGATTTATTTTATCAAGTTATGAGCTCTACCACTACAGGTAGACTGATATTTAGTGGGTTTTTCTGTGTCACTATCACTTGATTATTGTGGTGCTTCTTTGCTGAAAGAAGTTATAT
This sequence comes from Seriola aureovittata, assembly GCF_021018895.1. NCBI lineage: Eukaryota > Metazoa > Chordata > Actinopteri > Carangiformes > Carangidae > Seriola > Seriola aureovittata. Next base: position 13,541,495 of record NC_079370.1, on the reverse strand, counting down.
CAAAGTGAAGTATTCTCCATTCCCCAGCACTACTTAAGCTAGAGAGACAGTGGTAGATGTCAGTATGTGTGTTACTCCTCTAAGCAGACATACTAACTAAACTTTACCACAGTCGAACCAGCTAGTTGCAGCTGTGAAGCTTCTGTTTTTCAGGGGTCGGAGTAAAATGACTGCCTGTAGTTCTTTTCCAAGCTTTGTTGGGTTAAAAGGGAAGCATGCTCATCTTGCCTTATGTTCTTTTTCTGACAGGTCATTAACAGTGTGGATAACAGTTTCCTACAGATTTTTATTTTATTTATGACAGTAATGGTGAAAGTAAAGCAGAAAACTCTCCTCATACTCTCCAGTCAAACACTATTCAAGGGGGCGTGACTATGTGTATTTACGCCGAAATAAATGAGCAGAATGTAAATTTGAAACAAGCTGTTTGAATATTATTGTGGTTATTTATTCAGCTTTAGCATTATGTTACACATGTATATCTACAGTTGTATGTATAAATTGTAACTTATGTGGATTAAGTTTTGTATATGGAATGGTTTAATAAAACACTGAATACACACCACCTTCACTGAATGTCTTTTTGTGCCTTATTATACTATGACATTTTATGCCCTACTATAAAATTATGTTTTTATGCCTAACTATACTATGACTTTTTTTATGCTTTACTATACTATGATGTTTTTTGAAATTTTCATGTCATACTATACTATATTATATTACTATACTACGACATTTTAATAAATAACATTTTTGACATTTTTAGGTCTTATTATTTTATGATATTTCATGCTTTGCTATACAATGAAATTTTTATGCCTTACTATACTATAATGTTTTTCATGCCTTCAGGTATGAAGTTTTTCGAAATTTGCATGCCTTACTATACCATGACATTTTTTATGCCGTACAAAATTCTTTGACGTTTTTTTAAACATTTTTATGCCTTGCTATATTATGATGTTTTTATGCCTTATTATACTGTGACATTTTTTGAAGTTCTTATGACTTAATATAATACGACGTTTTATGACATTTTCATGCTTTCTTATGCTATGACGTTTTTTGAAATTTTTGTGCTTCACTATACTATTATATTTTAATGCCTTACAATGCTATGACGTTATTGATGTTTTTATGCCACTATATGCCGTTTTTTGCAGTTTTTATGCCTTACTATACTATATACTACTACTACTACTACTATGTTTTTTAACACTTGTATTCCTTACTATACTATGACATTTTTAGATATTTTTATGCTTTACTATACTATGACGTTTTTATGCCTTAATATACTATGACGCTTTTATTGTTTACTATACTATGACATTTTTGGCAGTTTTTATACCTTCCTGTACTATGAAGTATTTCGAAATTTTAATACCTTACTATACTGTGACATTACTTGACATTTTCATGCCTTACTATACTATGACGTTTTCTTGCCTTACTATACTATAATGTTTTTTATGCCATAAAAAATCTTTTGGTATTTTTATTCCATACTATACTATGACGTTTTATGCCTCATATTATACAATGACGTTTTTTTAAGTTTTTATGCCTCACTATATGCCTTACTGTACTATGAAGTTTTCATTCAGTACAACATTATTTGACATTTTTATGCCTTACTATACTATGACATTTTTCTAGATTTTTATGCCTTACTATACTATGACGTTTTTTGGGAATTTCATGCCATACTATACTATGACAATTTTATGGCATTCTATACTATGAGGATTTTTGAGAATTTTTTGCCATACTATAATATGACATTTTTGAGAATTTTTTGCCATACTATGGTATGACTTTTTTCAACATTTTTATGCCTCAGTACACTGTGATACTTTCATTTCATACGATACTTTGATGTTCTAATAGTTCAATACATGCTGATATAAGGAGAGACACAATAGTACAGTGTTTAGAACTGATGCTTCATATTGAGAAAATTGTGAGTTCAAATCCCAGCAGTTGCCCCTTCTTTCTGGAGTTTGCATGATATCCCTGTGACTGCATGGTTTCTCATGTCCAGTGACATGCACAATAGATTAATTGAAACTGCAACCGACATTTTCATGCCTTACTATACTATGATGTTTTTGAAAATTGTTATGCCATACTATACTATGACGTTTTTTTTTACATTTCTATGGCATACTATACTATGACGGTTTTTTTTACATTTTTATGTCATATTATACTTTGACAACTTTATGGCATACTATACTATGACGTTTTGGAGAATTTTATGCCATATTATACTATGACGTTTTTTGACATTTTTATGCCTTACTATACTATGACAATTTGATGGCATACTATACTATGATATTTTTTGAGAATTTTTTGCCATACTATACTATGACGTTTTTGAGAATTTTTATTCCATACCATCTGTGACAACTTTATGGCATATTATACTATGTGGTTTTGTGAGAATTTTTTAGCATACTATACTATCACGTTTTTGGGAATTTTGCCATACTAAACTATGATATTTTGGAGAATTCTTTGCCGTACTATACTATGACGTTTTTGAGAATTTTATGCCATATTATAATATGACGTTTTTTGACATGTTTATGCCATACTATACTATGACAATTTGATGGCATGCTATACTATGATATTTTTTGAGAATTTTTTTCCACACTATACAATGATGTTTTTCAGAATTTTTTGGCATACTATACTATGACGTTTTTGAAAATTTTTATGCCATACTATACTATGACAACTTTATGGCATACTATACCATGAGGTTTTTTGAGAATTTTATGCCATACTATACTATGATGTTTTTTTACATTTTTATGCCATACTATACTATGACAACTTTATGGCGTACTATACTATGACGTTTTTCAGAATGTTTTGCCATACTAAACTATGACGTCTTTGAGAATTTTTTGCCATACTATACTATGAGGTTTTTTGAGAATTCTATGTCATACTATGCTATGACGTTTTTTTTACATTTTTATGCTAAACTATACTATGACAACTTCATGGCACATTTTTGAGAATTTTTTGCCATACTATACTATGATGTTTTTCAGAATTTTTTGCCATACTATACGATGACAACTTTATAGCATACTATACTATGACGTTTTTCAGAATGTTTTGCCATACTATACTATGACAATTTGATGGCATACTATACTATGATATTTTTTGAGAATTTTTTGCTATACTATACTATGACGTTTTTGAGAATTTTTATGGCATACCATCTGTGACAACTTTATGGCATATTATACTATGAGGTTTTTTGAGAATTTTATGCCATACTATACTATGACATTATTCAGAATTTTTTGCCATACTATACTATGACGTTTTTCAGAATTTTTTGCCATACTATACGATGACAACTTTATAGCATACTATACGATGACGTTTTTCAGAATGTTTTGCCATACTATACTATGACAATTTGATGGCATACTATAATATGATATTTTTTGAGAATTTTTTGCCATACTATACTATGACATTTTTGAGAATTTTTATGCCATACCATCTGTGACAACTTTATGGCATATTATACTATGTGGTTTTGTGAGAATTTTTTAGCATACTATAATATCACGTTTTTGGGAATTTTTTGCCATACTAAACTATGATGTTTTGGAGAATTCTTTGCCGTACTATACTATGACATTTTTGAGAATTTTATGTCATATTATATTATGACGTTTTTTGACATTTTTATGCCATACTATACTATGTCAATTTGATGGCATGCTATACTATGATATTTTTTCAGAATTTTTTGCCATACTATTCTATGACCTTTTTGAGAATTTTTTGCCATACTATACTATGACGTTTTTCAGAATTTTATGCCATATTATACTATGAGGTTTTTTGACATCTTTATGCCTCACTATACTATGACAACTTCATGGCATACTATACTATGAGGTTTTTTGAGAATTTTATGTCATACTATACTATGACGTTATTCAGAATTTTTTGCCATACTATACTACAATGTTTTTTTGACATTTTTATGCTAAACCATACCATGACAACTTTATGGCATACTATACTATGACCTTTTTCAGAATTTTTTGCCATACTATACTATGACGTTTTTGAGAATTTTTTGCCATACTATACTATGACGTTTTTTGACATTTTTATGCCATACTATACTATGACAACTTTATGGCATACTATACTGTGACCTTTTTCAGAATTTTTTTTGCCATACTATACTATGACATTTTTCAGAATTTTTTTTGTCATACTATACTATGATGTTTTTGACATTTTTATATCATACTATATTATGACAACTTTATGGCATACTATACGATGAGGTTTTTTGAACATTTTTTGCCATACTATACTATGAATTTTTTGAAAAATGTTTGCCTTACTATACAATGACGTTTTTCAGAATTTTATGCCATACTATACTATGACTTTTTTTTGACATTCTTATGCCATACTATACTATGAAAATTTTATGGCATACTATACTATGAGTTTTTTTGAGAAATTTTTGCCATACTAAACTATGACATTTTTGAGAATGTTTTGCCTTACTATACTATGAAGTTTTTTGGAATTTTATGCCATACTATACTTTGACAACTTCATGGCATACTATACTATGTGGTTTTTTGAGAATTTTATGCCATACTATACTATGACATTATTCAGAATTTTTTGCCATACTATACTATGATGTTTTTCAGAATTTTTTGCCATACTATACGATGACAACTTTATAGCATACTATACTATGACGTTTTTCAGAATGTTTTGCCATACTATACTATGACAATTTGATGGCATACTATACTATGATATTTTTTGAGAATTTTTTGCCATACTATACTATGACGTTTTTGAGAATTTTTATGGCATACCATCTGTGACAACTTTATGGCATATTATACTATGAGGTTTTTTGAGAATTTTATGCCATACTATACTATGACATTATTCAGAATTTTTTGCCATACTATACTATGACGTTTTTCTGAATTTTTTGCCATACTATACAATGACAACTTTATAGAGAATTTTATGCCATACTATACTATGACATAATTCAGAATTTTTTGCCATACTATACTATGACGTTTTTCAGAATTTTTTGCCATACTATACTATGACGTTTTTCTGAATTTTTTGCCATACTATACAATGACAACTTTATAGAGAATTTTATGCCATACTATACTATGACATAATTCAGAATTTTTTGCCATACTATACTATGACGTTTTTCAGAATTTTTTGCCATACTATACGATGACAACTTTATAGCATACTATACGATGACGTTTTTCAGAATGTTTTGCCATACTATACTATGACAATTTGATGGCATACTATACTATGATATTTTTTGAGAATTTTTTGCCATACTATACTATGACGTTTTTGAGAATTTTTATGGCATACCATCTGTGACAACTTTATGGCATATTATATTATGAGGTTTTTTGAGAATTTTATGCCATACTATACTATGACATTATTCAGAATTTTTTGCCATACTATACTATGACGTTTTTCTGAATTTTTTGCCATACTATACAATGACAACTTTATAGAGAATTTTATGGCATACTATACTATGACATAATTCAGAATTTTTTGCCATACTATACTATGACGTTTTTCAGAATTTTTTGCCATACTATACGATGACAACTTTATAGCATACTATACGATGACGTTTTTCAGAATTTTTTGCCATACTATACTATGACGTTTTTCGGAATTTTTTGCCATACTATACAATGACAACTTTATAGAGAATTTTATCCCATACTATACTATGACGTTTTTGAGAATTTTTATGCCATACCATCTGTGACAACTTTATGGCATATTATACTATGTGGTTTTGTGAGAATTTTTTAGCATACTATAATATCACGTTTTTGGGAATTTTTTGCCATACTAAACTATGATGTTTTGGAGAATTCTTTGCTGTACTATACTATGACATTTTTGAGAATTTTATGCCATATTATATTATGACGTTTTTTGACATTTTTATGCCATACTATACTATGTCAATTTGATGGCATGCTATACTATGATATTTTTTCAGAATTTTTTGCCATACTATTCTATGACCTTTTTGAGAATTTTTTGCCATACTATAATATGACATTTTTCAGAATTTTATGCCATATTATACTATGAGGTTTTTTGACATCTTTATGCCTCACTATACTATGACAACTTCATGGCATACTATACTATGAGGTTTTTTGAGAATTTTATGTCATACTATACTATGACGTTATTCAGAATTTTTTGCCATACTATACTACAATGTTTTTTTGACATTTTTATGCTAAACCATACCATGACAACTTTATGGCATACTATACTATGACCTTTTTCAGAATTTTTTGCCATACTATACTATGACGTTTTTGAGAATTTTTTGCCATACTATACTATGACAACTTTATGTCATACTATACTATGACGTTATTCAGAATTTTTTGCCATACTATACTACAATGTTTTTTTGACATTTTTATGCTAAACCATACCATGACAACTTTATGGCATACTATACTGTGACCTTTTTCAGAATTTTTTTTGCCATACTATACTATGACATTTTTCAGAATTTTTTTTGTCGTACTATACTATGACGTTTTTGACATTTTTATATCATACTATATTATGACAACTTTATGGCATACTATACGATGAGGTTTTTTGAACATTTTTTGCCATACTATACTATGAATTTTTTGAAAAATGTTTGCCTTACTATACTATGACGTTTTTCAGAATTTTATGCCATACTATACTATGACTTTTTTTTGACATTCTTATGCCATACTATACTATGAAAATTTTATGGCATACTATACTATGAGTTTTTTTGAGAAATTTTTGCCATACTAAACTATGACATTTTTGAGAATGTTTTGCCTTACTATACTATGAAGTTTTTTGGAATTTTATGCCATACTATACTTTGACAACTTCATGGCATACTATACTATGTGGTTTTTTGAGAATTTTATGCCATACTATACTATGACGTTATTCAGAATTTTTTGCCATACTATTCTATGACAACTTTATGGCATACTATACTATGAAGTTTTTCTGAATTTTTTGCCATACTATACTATGATGTTTTTCTGAATTTTTTGCCATACCATAATATGACATTTTTCAGAATTTTTTGCCATACTATTCTATGACCTTTTGAGAATTTTTTTGCCTTACTATACTATGACAACTTCATGGCATACTATACTATGAGGTTTTTTGAGAATTTATTCCATACTATACTATGACGTTATTCTGAATTTTTTGCCATACTAAACTACGACGTTTATTAGAATTTTTTGCCATACTATACTATGATGTTTTGATAATTTTTTAACATACTATACTATGACGTTTTTTTGACATTTTTATGCTAAACTATACAATGACAACTTTATGCCATACTATACTATTACATTATTCAGAATTTTTTGCCATACTATACTATGACGTTTTTCTGAATGTTTTGCCATACTATACTATGACGTTTTTTGACATTTTTATGCCTTACTATACTATGACAATTTGATGGCATACTATACTATGATATTTTTTGAGAATTTTTTGCCATACTATACTATGACGTTTTTGAGAATTTTTATGCCATACCATCTGTGACAACTTTATGGCATATTATACTATGTGGTTTTGTGAGAATTTTTTAGCATACTATACTATCACGTTTTTGGGAATTTTTTACCATACTAAACTATGATGTTTTGTAGAATTCTTTGCCATACTATACTATGACAACTTTATGGCATACTATACTATGACATTTTTCAGAATTTTTTGCCATACTAAACTATGACATTTTTCAGAATTTTTTGCCATACTATTCTTTGACCTTTTTGAGAATTTTTTGCCATACTATACTATGATGTTTTTCAGAATTTTTTGCCATACTATAATATGACATTTTTCAGAATTTTATGCCATATTATACTATGAGGTTTTTTGACATCTTTATGCCTCACTATACTATGACAACTTCATGGCATACTATACTATGAGGTTTTTGAGAATGTTTTGCCATACTATACTATGATGTTTTTTTTTACATTTTTATGCCATACTATACTATGACAACTTTATGGTATACTATATTATGATGTTTTTTTTTTACATTTTTATGCCATATTATACTATGACAACTTTATGGCATACTATACCATGAGGTTTTTTGAGAATTTTATGCCATACCAGACTATGACATTTTTGAGAATTTTATGCCATACTATACTATGATGTTTTTTTTACATTTTTATGCCATACTATACTATGACAACTTTATGGCTTACTATACTATGATGTTTTTCAGAATGTTTTGCCATACTAAACTATGACATCTTTGAGAATTTTTTGCCATATTATACTATGAGGTTTTTTGAGAATTCTATGTCATACTATGCTATGACGTTTTTTTTACATTTTTATGCTAAACTATACCATGACAACTTCATGGCATACTATACTATGCGGTTTTTTGAGAATTTTATGCCATATTATACTATGACGTTTTTCAGAATGTTTTGCCATACTATACTATGACAATTTGATGGCATACTATACTATGATATTTTTTGAGAATTTTTTGCTATACTATACTATGACGTTTTTGAGAATTTTTATGGCATACCATCTGTGACAACTTTATGGCATATTATACTATGAGGTTTTTTGAGAATTTTATGCCATACTATACTATGACATTTTTCAGAATTTTTTGCCATACTATACAATGACAACTTTATAGAGAATTTTATGCCATACTATACAATGACAACTTTATAGAGAATTTTATGCCATACTATACTATGACGTTTTTCAGAATTTTTTGCCATACTATACGATGACGTATTTGAGAATTTTTATGCCATACCATCTGTGACAACTTTATGGCATATTATACTATGTGGTTTTGTTAGAATTTTTTAGCATACTATACTATGATATTTTTCAGAATTTTATGTCATACTATACTATGAGGTTTTTTGAAATGTTTATGCCTTACTATACTATGACAATTAGATGGATTAATATGATATCATGTTTTTTGAGAAATTTATGCCACACTATACTATAGCGTTTTTGATAATTTTTTGCCATACTATATTATGATGACTTTTGACATTTGTATGCTATACTATACGATGACAACTTTATGGCATACAATTCTATGACGTTTTTGAGAATTTTTTGCCATACTATACTATGAACTTTTTGCCATAATAAACTATGACATATTTTAAATTTTTTGCCTTACTATACTATGACGTTTTGGGGAATTTCATGCCATACTATACTATGACGTTTTTTGACATTTTTATGCCATACTATACTATGACAATTTTATGGCATACTATACTATGAGGTTTTTTGAGAAATCTTTGCCATTCTATACTATGACGTTTTTAAAAATTTTTGCCATACTATACTATGACGTTTTTTTACATTTTTATGCCATACTATACTTTGACAACTTTATGGTATATTATACTACGATGTTTTTTGAGAATTTTTTGCCATATTATACTATGACGGTCTTTGTCATTTTATATCTCACTATACTATGACAAGTTTATGGAATGCTATACTATGAGGTTTTTTGAGAATTATTTGCGACACTATACTATGACTTTTTTGAGAATTTTTTGCCTTACTATACTATGCCGTTTTTGAGAATTCTTTGCCATACTATACTATGATGACTTTTGACATTTTTGTGCCATACTATACTATGACAACTTTATGGCATAATATTTTATGACGTTTTGAGAATTTTTGCCATAATATACTATGATATTTTTTGACATTTTTATGCCATACTATACTATGACAACTTTATGGCATATTATACTATGACGTTTTTTGAGAATTTTTTGCCATACTATACTATGACGTTTTTTGCCATTTTTTTTACCATACTATACTATGACAACTTTATGGCATACTATACTACGATGTTTTGGGGATTTTTATGCCATGCTATAATATGACGTTTTATTAAATTTTTATGCCATACTATACTATGAGGTTTTTTGAGAATTTTGTGCCATACTATACTATGATGTTTTTTGACATTTTTATGCCTTACTATACTATGACAATTTGATGGCATACTATAATATGATGTTTTTTGAGAATTTTTTCCCACACTATACTCTGACGTTTTTGAGAATTTTATGCCATACTATACTATGACGTTTTTTTGACATTTTTATGCCATACTATACTATGACAACTTTATGACATTTATGTGCCATACTATACTATGACGTTCTTTGTCATTTTATATGTCACTATACTATGACAAGTTTATGGAATGCTATACTATGACGTTTTTGAGAATCTTTTGCCATACTATACTATGACGACTTTTGACATTTATGTGCCATACTATACTATGAAAACTTTATGGCATAATATACTATGATGTTTTGAGAATTTTTTGCCATACTATACTACGAGGTTTTTTTGTAATTTTTATGCCATACTATACTATGACAACTTTATGGCATATTATACTATGATGTTTTTTGAGAATTTTTTGCCATCCTATACTATGACGTTTTTTTGACATTTTTATGCCATACTATACTATGACAACTTTTTGGCACCTTATACTATGATGTTTTTTGGGAATTCTTAGTCATACTTTAGTATGACGTTTTTGAGAATTTTTTGCCATACTATACTACAACGACTTTTGACATTTTTATCTCATACTATATTATGACAACTCTATCACATACTATATTATGAATTTTTTGAGAATTTTTTGCCACACTATACTATGACGTTTTTGAGAATCTTTTGCCTTACTATACTATGATGTTTTTTGAGAATTTTTATGCCATACTATACTATGACAACTTTTTGTCACCTTATACTATGATGTTTTTTGCGAATTCTTAGTCATACTTTAGTAGGACTTTTTTGAGAATTTTTTGCCTTACTATACTATGACGTTTTTTGACATTTTTATGCCATACTATACTATGACAACTTTATGGCATACTATACTATGACATTTTTGAGAATTTTTTGCCACACTATACTACGACGACTTTTGACATTTTTATCTCATACTATATTATGACAACTTTATCGCATACTATACTATGAATTTTTTGAGAATTTTTTGCCATATTAAACTATGAGGTTTTTGAGAATTTTTTGCCATACTATACTATTATGAATTTTGACATTTTTATGCTATACTATACGATGACAACTTTATGGCATATTATACTATGACATTTTTGAGAATTTTTTGCCATACTATACTATGACGTTTTTTGACATTTTTATGCCATACTATACTATGACAACTTTATGGCATATTATACTATGACATTTTTGAGAATTTTTTGCCTTACTATACTACGACGACTTTTGACATTTTTATCTCATACTATATTATGACAACTTTATCGCATACTATACTATGAATTTTTGGAGAATTTTTTGCCATATTAAACTATGAGGTTTTTGAGAATTTTTTGCCTTACTATACTATGACGTTTTTTGACATTTTTATGCCATACTATACTATGACAACTTTATGGCATACTATACTATGAGGTTTTTTAAGAATTTTTTGCCATACTATACCATGACGTTTTTGACAATTTTTTGCCATACTATACTATGATGAATTTTGACATTTTTATGCTATACTATACGATGACAACTTTATGGCATACTATACTATGACGTTTTTGAGAATTTTTTGCCATACTATACTATGATGTTTTTTTAGAATTTTTATGCCATACCATACTATGACAACTTTTTGGCACCTTATACTATGATGTTTTTTGCGAATTCTTAGTCATACTTTGGTATAACGTTTTTGTGAATTTTTTGCCACACTATACTACGACGACTTTTGACATTTTTATCTCATACTATATTATGACAACTTTATCGCATACTATACTATGAATTTTTTGAGAATTTTTTGCCATATTAAACTATGAGGTTTCTGAGAATTTTATGCCATACTATACTATGACGTTTTTGAGATTCTTTTGCCATATTATATTATGACAATTTTATGTCATGCTATACTATGAGGTTCTTTGAGAATTCTTTGCCATACTATACTGTGACGTTATTTGACATTTTTATGCCATAATATACTATAACGTTTTTGACAAATTTTTTTTGACGTTTTTCGGCCTTACTATACTGTGACGTTATTTGATGTTTTCATGCCTGACTATAGTATGATTTTTTATGACATTTTTACAAAGTACTATACTGTGATGATTTTATGCAGTACATTTTTTTTACATTTTTATGCCTTATTATACTATGATGTTTTTATGCCTTACAGTACTTTGATGTTTTTTAAACATTTTATGCCTTACTATACTATGACTTTGTGATGATTTAATATACTATGACGTTTTTATGCTTTACTATCTTCTAGGACCTCTAGGGTTACTTCAGCTTCCTCCTGCAATCCAATGACATGTACATTAGATAAATTGGCGACTGTAATACCTTATATTAGACAGTTTTATTTCTTTCTTCTTCTTCCATGACTTATTCATGCCTTTTATGTCAGGTGTTGTTCAGTAATTGACAAGCATGTTTGTCAGTAACTGACAAATACCTGAAAGGTTAGCATGTCCCAGGCTTTTAAGTATGACCCTTGGCTGGTGAGGCAGCTGGTGAGTCACTTTACCACCACTAGATGATGCTGCAGTATCAAAAAGAATAAGTGTCCAATGGAGGTTAAATTATGACACATACCAGTTCTGGAAAAACACTGCCAATAACTGGACAATTTGTGTATTATGTGCATAACAAAATATAACTGAATACATCAATAAATAATATAGTTAAATAATTGAAATGCAGTGCTTTTCCTTTAACCTTCAGTTATATGATAAAATAAATTCAAACTGGTAACTCCCTCTACTTAGCATTAATAGGGATTCATATAAACATAAATAAATGGTCATAACACACTTTAATGCAATGTTTACATAGAGATCATAAATGCTCTATGTGTGACCAGGTGTGAAGCATTAACTTATCTTAAAAGATCATGTATTTTCGTTCTCTATTGAGCTTTACTATATCTCTGGTCTTAGAATTTAACCATGTATCTAGGTTTTATAGTTTGTAAGGTACTCCATAAAAGTAGGGATTTAAACGATTAAACAATTCATTTTATTTATGTTATATAACTGTGAGTTTGGAATCAGGTCCAAGTTCATTCAGTTTTAATTTCACTCTTTAAACCTCTAAAGACAGAAAAGCATGAATTTTAATACTGTACATAATGGGAAAACAATACTGACTATGTAAATTGTATATAAATTGTCGGTTTTCCAACAAGCTGCAACTTCTTCACAACTACATCTAATAAAATTCAACATCTGGTGAACATACCCAAGTGAACTTTTAGTCATTTTAAAAACATGCGGTATTTGCAGACATCATCAGCCTAGTTCAAACTATTACAGCAACATTATAAAATAAAAATCTTACAAATCATCGTCATACAAGATTGTTGACAAAAATACTTTTATTTACTGTAGTCCTGCACATTTACTTGAGGAATACTTAATCTAACCTACCTGCACCTTTTCTTCTATTTTTTATTAATAGAGGGAACTATAGAGTAATCTCACTTTATTCTATTCTATCACAGAGAAAAGAGAAAGTAAGTTGTACTTCAAGAGTTAAACATCTTTTTCGTGGTCATCATACTGACATATACTGTAAGTGTCCAGAACAACTGATGTGTTTGGTTTATAGGTGACGCTCAGACAGTTTAATGGTAATAAACAGCTCCGCATCACATTTTGGTAAATTGCATGCCTCATTTCCGCTGCAGCACGGGTGCTTTTTCCAGGACTAGGTCGTCAAAGCAAAGTGTCACTTGCTTGCGGAATTTATTTACATTTGGGATTATGACGCAGGATGCGTAACAAAAATCATCCCACACAACCAAACCAACGCTTTCTGATATAAAATATTACAACAGAGGGAATCAAAGTTATCCCCCAACATGTAGGTCTATGTATTTGTGGTTTTAATAGGTTTAGATTAGAAACTATTATTTAAAAACTGATAGCTTTTAATAATTTCTAAAGCAGTGTATTAAATCTGTCCTCAGTTGACAAAACTTCTACATTTTACAAAATACAGAAATGCTCTAGTTTTATCTTAAGTGTGTTTTCTATTTTCCATGAAGCAAAATGTCAGTAATAAATCGGAGGAAGTTTCACTTCTTCTGCACTGAACTTCAGTCAAGTGCTCTGCCTTTAAGAGAAAAGGGTAACTGAGCTGACCTCTATGGAGGACCACAAGTGTCATGGAAATATTACAAATCATATAATTTATTGATATCTAAAGTGACAATAAACAATAAAAACAGAAATTAATTATTGTTGATGATGAATTAATAACCTATAAATACATTGTGCAATTATAAAAATAGTCTTTACAATAATCTTACATACAGGTTAAAAATTTAGAATTGATTACCTTTTTTACATTAAAAAAACGTGGGCATCCTTCTTCAAATACACAGGTCAAAGACTTTTAAATATTGTAATAAAAGGAATGAAAGATTGCAATTTTCAAATTAATACTTACGTGAGTGTGTAATTTTCTCTTTGAATATGTCATATGCTATGTACTATGGACACCACACTAATGTATCCTTCTTATAAACCAGATGTTTAGTTATTGTGGCCACTGAGTTTTGCTTGTATCATTAAAGAGGATAATGTTTATATGTTGAGAAACATTACAATATATTGTTTGAAAAAAAAGGTTGAAAATAGCAAAACAATTACCCCATGTGTGTATCCTATTATGTATGTATGTGTGTGTATGTGTATACTATTAATAAGCTGATAAATTCCTGACTGTTTTTGGGAAACATGGACATTTTATACAATAAAATTCTGTCAGGTGACCTTTAAATAAATCTGGCCTGATGTCACATCAAGTGATCATTGCTGATTGTGATTATGATGTCAATATACTCCCTTAGTATTTCTATATTAGGATAAAAGGGTTCTCCAGCACAGACAGAAACAGTCATGTGCAGTGGGGATAGTGAGGTTTGATACGCTGAGGTTGTGGCATTATCCATCACACAGTTTACTCTCCCTGTCCACCTCTTCTCTTCAGTCCTTCAACCTTTCAACTTCTCCCACCAGCCCTCCAGGACTATCCATGTGTGCGTGTGTTGTTGTGGAAAGTGTTGCTGGGATACAGGCGAAGAGAGAGTGCAGACATAAACACTGGAGAGGCTCCATGTTGAGTTTATCATTATGAGGCTGTAGCTTAGTGTGCTCCTCTGCCTCTGACACTGTTTTCCTGTTTGGCTTTTGAAAGCTGCAGCAGGCCGCTCGATGACTCATCCCAAACACACACACACACACACACTGGCACACACGCACACACAGCAACTCACAAACGTGGCACATGGATTGGAAGGATGCATGGTCGTGGCAGCACATGTGGCACCCACATTCAACATGTGTCTGTTTTGCCACTCAGAGTGTGTTTTTTGTGTTGCTGCCTCATTGTCCTGCACAAAAGCCCGCAATAATGCCATCCTCTTTTCAGCACCACTAACAATCTGTGGCCCATGGTCTCCCACTGTCACAGAGATGACTCAAAGCATCACTTGCTGCTGCAGCACTGTGGACTCGACTGCTCAGCGGCTGACCGGTGGGGAGAGAGGAAGGAGGAGAGAAAAAGATGGACAGGACCATGAATTCAGAGTAAATGCTCATCAGAAATCTGAAAAGAAGACTTCCTGAGAAAAGACTGCGGACAGGAAGTTTTGAGTATCAAGCTGAGGTGTGCTTGTGTCTCATGTTACAGATCACCTGCAGCACCACGAGTCTGGTCTGACATGTGCGTTTCATTTCTTTTTTTCACACACAAATCAGAAATAAAGAATAAAATACAAGTATACAAACATAGTAATAGTAATGGGTGAAAATGGGACACCCCAATAAGCTTCAAAAGCTTGTGTGAAGGGCCCGGTCACTGCATGTACAAAATATAATTTCACCCATAAGATAATACCTAAATGATCCAAAAAATCGATCCGATTGTTCCATATATCAATTTAATATGCAAGATGCACAATCAGCAATAAATGGTAGATAAGAAATAACAGCAAAATAATAACAATAGTAGCTCAGTAGAGTAACCAGTTCTTAAGACTGCAACCCTTCAGGGAACACAAATTTAAACATATTTTTCGTGCACCCATGCAAACAGACACACACACACACACACATACAAGGATGATGTGAAAACCAAAGTTGTTCCCAGTTTGTTTATTTGGAAACAGAGCAGTGATTGTTCATTACAAAACACATGATTTATTATTCTGTGACAACAGTGACATTCTGGGTTAAAGATGTTGCTTAACCTTTAAGATATTCTTAACATTCAACAGTAGGCTGTTACATTGAAGCAGAAGGCAATATCAAAACAAGCTCTGGGCCAGAAACTAATTCAATTATGTGAGATGATGAAACTGCTAATGAAACAACCAAATTCTGGGACTCACATCTTAATAAATTAAGTCAGGAAGGTGCATTAATGTTTGATTAGCATGGGACCGCATGACAGTTTAACTAAGTATGCACAGCACCTATTTATCAAGCTCTCTTGCAAATAAAATAAAATAAGCTAAAGTAAATGACTTTGTGTGTGTCTCTACATTATGGCATTCTTCTCTTCCTCATCAGTCTGGGCTTTCCTCTTCTTGTTCCCTTTATTAATTTGTTTGATCGTTATGATGAATATAATAACTGCAATGAGGAAGAAACAGAAGTTATTTATAGCAGGAGTCAGCAACAGCAACATAAAACTGGACAATAACTTCAGGTACGACTCTAGTACAATGTTTGTCAGACTTACCGCAGAATCCCATGGTGCCAGCCAGGATCCCGATGGTGGCTCCCGTTCCGTAACTGAAGCTACGCTGTTCTGGTGCCATGTAGCAGTAGCCCAGCTCTGTGCAGTTACATACTTTCACTGGCATGTAGAAAGGAGAGATCAACCCACACGTGCATCAGTCATATGCTGTAGAGTGCGAAGGGATTGACTTTAAAGGATAAAGCTGGTGTTAATCTATTTTTCTTACTGTCAACAAATCCCATGAAAAGATCAAAATTAACAATGTGTCAGACCATCTGTCAATACAACAGTTTTCTTCTGCCTGCTGCAGCCCTTAACGACACTATGACAGCAGCGAGAGTTGTGTGCTGGACAGCGATGAAACAATGAATTGAAACTTGCTGTAGATCCGGGTGATAATTCTCTGCAGGTTTATCTATAGGTTCAGTGGAGCTCCGGGGCTTTACCCGGAAATCTTTGAATCATCGTTGTGGTTCATTCGTTGTTGGTTTTCATCTTTTCATGGTATTGTTTGTCAGACTTATCCTAGAAGCTGAACTTAAAGAGCCGACTCACCCTCAAACGGCTGTGTGATTCCCAGGCCTACATTGTCTTTAATGTTAATGGGAAGTGTGATGGTTTTCTCCTCAGCTGGTCTTTTCTTCAGCATCAGTTTAGCTCTTGTGCCTGCATGACACACAAAAGGAAACAAGGAGAATGTGACAGTCTGAATTTACACCTTTTCAGTTGTGCCCCATCTTGTAATACACACTGTGACTTTATTGGTGCAGTATGTCAACGTACCGTCAAGAGTGACGAGTTCCCAGTTGGGTGACTTCTTGGTGTGGGCCAGGGTGAAGGTGAAGGGCTGGGAGAAGGGGGCGCTGTCTCCATCTTGGGCCTGGAGGATGACAGGTTCGGGCTTCATTATGCAAATGAAGGCCTGGGTCTTTGTCAGTTTGGGGACGTTGTCGTTCACATCCAGCAGCCTCACAGACATGACACGCTCAGTAGACTTCTCAGGGTTTTCTGTAGAGAGAGATCAGCAAGTATGAAAAAAGGTGCACTGGCTCATAAGTATTTATATATATATATATACAGTATATATATATATATATATATATATATATATATATATATATATATAATTGTTTGATCTTGGAGGTTAAATGCCACAACACATTTAAATTTTGTCATGTGATCAAATAACTATTATACACTGTAATGCTATTAAAAGGGATTGAACCCATTTCTGTTCCAAAAATGTTTTAGTTAGGACAGAATCTTTCTTGGTTTCACCTTTGACATTGTTTTTGCTCGTTCTTTAAACAATATTTTGATTCAGTATTGACCGAGAAACTGTGTGGCCTATATAATAACTGAAAAGCTGTGATATGTGTCTCTATATTATCTCACCCTTCTCAAATGCAGTGACAGTGACTTCGAAAGTCTCCACGGCCTCTCTGTCCAGCTTTCCTTTGGTCTTGACCTCTCCTGTGGCAGCATCGATCTGCAGCCAGCCACGAGTGTCACCATCCAACTTGAAACTGCACAATACACAACAGGAATTACACACAACGCCACACACACACACAACGCCACACACACAAACACACACACACTCATAGTGACAAACCATGCATAATACAGCAGACACTGAATTGATGGCCAGAGGAAATAATGGTAGCCAGAAGAAATCGATAGTCTGTTTTGGGTAACCCTGATGGTCCAAACAGAAGCAGTAACTTTAGAAACTAAGCCAGAGCTAATCTAGCGGTACATTTCCTAAGATACGAAAGCCATGTGTGTGAGCTGTTTGTATTCATTATCTTTCAGGACATCTTGTTAGAGTCCAGCTCATAAATTATAGGAGCGCATGAACAGGGTGTCTCCAATATGTTTCTAAGAGGATGCTTTAAAGTCTGGGTTTAGGTTAACAGCTTGCCGCTATTTTAGAAGTTACCGCAGCCAAAATAAATAAATAAATTAATTAATTAATTAAAACATTTGAACAAGTGGTTAGGGAAGGTTTTGGATGGAACTGACGTAAATAAGCAGGGACTCAGGTTAAGTGTAACTCAGAGATTCCTAACATACAGGGTTTATAATCTGGTTTTAAAAGAACACTACAGAGGAAATATAATTTCATATTTAGACCATAATATTGTGGAAGAAATGTAATAGCTCTGTAGTTAGGTTGTTAACTACTCACTCACCTGGATACTAAAGGCACCTATGCTAGAATTCTGTACATAGATTTCAGTTTTGCATCAACGATACTATGTATTTTTGTGTATTTTGTGTATTTCATATATCAATGGTTTTACTGTGTTGCACGGCTGTCAAAGACAAATTTCAAGTTTAGGCAAGTCTAATGGACAATAAAGTTTATATTATCTTATCTAATCTTATCCCAAAGAGACTACAGGAGAAACGTTCCCTGCTCAGCCTCAATACCTCTACCTGTTGCTGAATTATGAATCTCCTGACTGAGTGCCATTTTGTGTTGGCAGTAGAATCTCAGGCTCTATCACGCTGAGCCCTAACACCCCCACCCCCCAAGACTGTGTGCTTGTTTACATTGCTAACACACGTCTGTACTGCCAGATTCAGGGGAAACCAGATCATCAAATTTGCGAATGACACTACACTGGTACGCCTCATCACCAGAAATAACGAGACAATGTACAGTGAGGAGGTCAAACACCCTGGTGTATGGATAATAATCAGGTGCTCAACGTCGACTAATACTAAGTAAATGATCGCCGACTTCCCTCAGTATCAGCGGCTCCACAGTGAGGTGCAGAGCTCGGATGGAATCACCTGGTCGAAATGGGCCCAGCAGAGATTGCACTTTCTTTGGAAACTGAAGCAAGCGACCAACACTCAACACTCCCCCCTAATATTCTCACACCCTTTTACAGAGGCACAGTTGAGAGGGTGCTGACATATTGCTTCCTCACTTAGTACACAAGCTGCAATAACAGTGACAGTGAAGTCGGTAGTCAGGGGAGCGGAACCAGAACCCATGCCTTCACAAGCCACTGAACATTGTCAGGTACCCCTCATACCCACCTCACAAATACTTTGATCCTCTACAATCAGGCAGGAGGTTCTGCAGCATTAGAGCTAGAACCAGAAGTCTGTTAAACAGCTTCCTCCTA
Source organism: Seriola aureovittata (assembly GCF_021018895.1). Lineage (NCBI taxonomy): Eukaryota > Metazoa > Chordata > Actinopteri > Carangiformes > Carangidae > Seriola > Seriola aureovittata. The sequence continues at coordinate 13,521,360 of NC_079370.1, read as the reverse complement.
CAGGCTGTGACTGGTTGTACTATAACTTCATATAAAGATTCTTACATTTTTTATTCCTTCATAACTGTATTTTTTCACTGTTTTAATATATATGGTGTAATTATAGCTATTTCATATTTATTCTATTATTTACTGTTTTGTTTCTGGGGATCAAAAAGTCTGTGCCTGTGTCACCTTACTATTGTTTCGTGCCATTGTACGTATGTGTTGTATTATGGACTGACATTACTAAGTCAAGTCTCATATATGCAGCTGATGAACTAAAAGCAGTTCTGGCTGGGATGCTGAGCAGCTGTTGGTGTGTGTGTGTGTGTTTACCCGATCTCTTTGCCCTCTGGGTCCTTTGCCTCCACTTTGAGCAGCACTGATCCCTTGGTGGTGTTTTCATGCACAGTCACATCCAGGATGTCCAGGCTAAACTCCGGGGCCTCGTCTATGTCAGTGACAGACACAGAGACGACGGCTGTGGATTCACTGCCGTACTCCAGGCCTTTCATGAGCGGCTCTGGGTTACGAGCATCAATCTTGAGGTTGTAGGTGGAAAAGGACTCGAAGTCCAAAGGCTGTTGGGTGAGAAACAGGCTGGTTATAAGAAGCAGCAGAGAAAGAGAGACAGAGAGGATTTTTTTTGGTCACAGCCTGTGAAAGATAATGAACAGTCATGGTTTAATCATTACTAACTGGACTTGTACAGTATGTTGTCATGAAAAATGTGCAGTTGCTAGTAGAAGTAACATACACTTACTGGACTGAGCAGGCTTTTTACATTAACCTCAGGGCAGTCAGCCATAACATTAACAGTAGCTATCAGGGATGCCAAATATATTTTCTTACGACAATTTTCAGAAATATAATAGAAAATGATGAATGTTTGATCTCTCCTGGTCATGTGACATGCATCTCAATCTGTAACAGCAGGACATATAATAGCTGGGCTGCTCTTAGTGTTTTTGTGAGAAACTTAAGTAGTACTGAAAAAATTAGTGAGTCAGCAGAAAATGAATCAACTATTTTGAATATAAATCAATTGTTTAAATCATGTATCAAGCAAAAAAGACAAACATTTTCTGGTTCCAACTCAAATGTGAGGAGCTTTTCTCTGTTTTATATGGTTATAAATCTGATACCTTTGAGTTTTGACAAGTTATTTCACACAGCTTCGACATCACTTTGGATGTTTTGATCACATTTTATAGACTAAATGGTACATTTATTCATTTAAAGAATAATTGTCAGATGACTCAGTATATTGTAAATGAATTGAGCTGAAACACAAGAGTACATCACACAAATAAAAAACATAGACCATGGGAGAAAATTGTGAACTTCTTAAGGTATAAGGGACCTCAAATGTTACAGCAAGTAAACTTAAAGATCATGCACACAAATGCATGAAATCATGTGTGTATGTTTATGTGGGAGATGTAGAGAATGGAGATGCCGTACCCTAGCTATGACCAGCTGGCCGACGCCTTTGCCGTCTGTTTCCACAGCAAAAACCTCATCATCGTTGCCAGCAGAGATGTGGAACTCGATAAGGGAGCTGCCGCTGTCTGGGTCATCGGCATCTGTCGCTCTGATGGTCGCCACTGTGCTTCCAACAGGGGTGTCCTCCGCTAGAGTGTGGTTGCCATACTGCACACAGACGCACAACGACACAGAAACGTGAAGATAATCAGCCAAACAGCATGAGAAATGAGAGGCAGGTGACAAGTTCAAATACTCACATCATTCTTCTCAAACAAAGGCATCTCGTTGTTGACATCAATGACCTTGATGACGACCTTACAATCTGTGGTGAAAGCTGTGAGACAAATACTGTGAGTACTACAGCTTGGAGTGACAACTGACTGACCTCCACAGTTCTTTCAGGTGTTGCCACATCATACAGCATGTGTGTGTTACCTGGGTCGCTGACTCTGACACTGAGGTGATAGAGCTGGTGTTCTTTTCGCTGCAGCGAGCGCAATGCCTGAATTCTTCCGGAAGCAGAATCGATGGAGAAGACATTGGGTGTGGTGGGTGGATTTTGGGACAAGATGGCGTAAGTCAACTGAGCATTCAGTGTCCCTTCTTCATCATTATCATGGGCCACCAGCTCTCCAACCAGGCTGCCTGGAACCACATGAGCCAGAATTTAAGAATAAAAGCTATTTAGCAATTTTCTCATGACAGATAAATACTTTTAAGTGAGCTCCATAGGTCTCTTAAGCTGGTCAAGAGAAAGTCCTAGATGGCTGCAGTACAGAACCAGAGGTGAACACATATCATTGATATTAATATGTTAGCTGAAATCATTTTCATGTATGATTATTGTCTGTCTTGTCAATGTGGCACTAAATTCTCCTTATTATAAAATTTCTCTGATGCATCTCTTTCCTGTTACAGTTTAGTTTTCCTCTTATTTCCATTTCAGTCAGTTTCTTACAAAAGTTGGAATTTCACACAAATAAAATTAACTTAAAAAAATGCATGTTTTTGCAGGATAGAATATCACTGAATACAATTTAAGAATATTTTTTAGATTATGAACAATGGGACAGATGGCTACTCCTGCTCTGAGTATATATGCAGTTAATCATGTGATAACTTGAGAGCTGCTCTTAAAGGTTGTTCGTACACTTGAATGGATGTAGGAGTAAGTTACGTGATAAATGTGTGTTATTCTTCGCACTCATCAAACAAACTCTGAAGTTTGTTCTGTAGAGCGGGTTCTACCAAACCAAAGTGTTTAATGCCACATCCAAACCTTCAACTGGGTTATTTAGTAATCACACATGCTACTTACCTACTGGCTCATTCTCCTGAAGCTCAAATATGCTCTCCTCATTTTCACACACTGGTGAATTGTCATTCACATCCTGCACCAAGACTTGAATCTCCATGGGCGGATCCACCTCTTTGCCATCACTATCCATTGCCAATACCACAAGGATGTACTAAAAACAGAACCAACACACATTCAAGAACAATCCCTAGACGTTAGTCTTCTACAAGAGTAAAGGGAGATGTAATGAGAAAACTAATCATGCGTCATGTACCATGTCGTGGTCTTCTCTGTCAAGCGGCTCATTCAGGAGTATTTCTCCATTTCCTGTTATCTGGAAGGGGAATATCAGCATTCTCTCTTTCTGCATTAAGCTGTACTTGGCATCAGGGTCATTGGACTGGACCTGGATCCAGAGAGAGGGGAAGAACCCGCAGTAGGGGGTTTACTTTATGGATATAGAGCTACAGTGAGTGTTTGTACTTTCACATGTCTACATTTGTGAGGTTTGTGCAGAGTTGGTGCGTTTACCCCACCACACCTGTGCAATTTTCAGAGGATAAGTTTCTGCCAAGTTTTCTTGAACCCTTATGGGTCCAGGATTGATCCACAGGTTTTGCTGCACAACAATGTGAACTCTGGCATTTCCACTCAGCGCAGTCTCTGATTCTCCTCCCTGGTCCTGCACACGCACATACAGGGTGTAGTCTGGGTCCCCCAGAGGGTCCACATTCCTCCTCCTCATCTCTGACACCACAGAGGAAGATGAAGGTGGCAGTTAGAACCATTGTACAGGCAACAAAAAAGAAAAAGAAAGATTATGGGGATAACATCACAAAAACATTTCAGTGGTTCTCACATGGATTTGGCTCAACAACTCTGTTCGGCTGACAACCATCAACTCAACACCCAACAACAAATCACACAGCCAGCACTAATCTTTAACAGTCGTTTCTTCATTACAGTCAGTGTTTATCATTGTAGTTTTATGCTAGACACATCTGGACACAGACCTTCTCTCTCCACACAGGTGAAGAAGGGGTTTTTTTCATAGGGGACCGTCTGGCCTGGACAGTAGTCGTTAAACTTTGTCTTCAGAGCGTCAATGCTCTGATCTTCTTCCCTGCCATACATGATGCCCTGTCTGGCCTTTAGCATCTGTTCCCCTGTTGAAAGACACACATACATCAAATATCTTTGAGCATGCTTCCACACATGCACATATATACACATATGTATTTTCATACAAGTAAGAGGTCTACAAAAAGAACATCTCTGCTCTCACAAGGAGCTCCTGTCTGAGAAATGTGATAACTTTGCCTCACAGTGCACAGATGTGTGAACAGACATCTTCAGACTCATTCACATGCTCATACACACACTCAAAGTAATCAAAATCACGCGACACATTTAGGCAATCTGCCTCCAATCAGTGTTAATCTTGAGCACACAAGATGAGCTCTGTAATCTGGATTTACAGTGTCACTATACTGCCAGATTACAGGCAGAGATGGACGGATTATAGACTTTCCCACGGACACTCCAACCATTTCTGTGCGTCTATGTCTGGGTTCATGTCTGTGCATTTGGTTGTGTGTGAATTGGCGTGTGTGTGTGGCACCTTGTTCTGTGGTGGAGATCTCGCCTGTGATGGGATCTATCTGGAACAGGAGGACGTGTTGTTTGGCGGGGATCTGGCTGACCAGGCTGTAGCGCAGATGAGCGTTAGGAGTCTCGGGGTCGTCCTGATCCAGCGCAAACACACGGGTAAATGGGACACCTGGAACAACAGACCGAACAGATGTTTTGCAGGATTTTGCACTAGGTGGGTCACAACAGGGAAGCATAAATGCTACACGACTGGATCTCCATTCTTACACACAGAGCAAACAGAAATACCGCTTAACCCTTATGCATGTCAGAAATATTTTAGAACCAATGAACTACACATTGTTTGTACTTATTTTAGCTGTCAATCATATTTCAAAATACACCAGTTTTCTTTCATTTTAGCACAGTATAAAAATAGGTTTGGAGAGACTGTAAATTTGTTTGAGCTGTGCATCACAATGAGGGTTTATAACCCTTTGTTTTGTATCTTATCTTTTATTGCATAGTAATACAGCTGTAACAAGGGAACAAGTCTTTATTGTTGATGCATTCTACAAAGGAACTTCACCCAATACTCGATCCCAACAATCATTTGAACTCTTGAACTCCATTTTAACCTTTGATTTCCCCTTAAATAGCTTTATGAATGAACTGTTTCTTATTTGATGCAGCCTAACATTATCACATATATATTGGTTCATATATGCTTGTTCTAATTAAAATTATTTTAATTAATTAATTCATTTCTTCTTGTTTTCTGACAGTGTAGCTTCTGAGTACAACACTTTTTGGCATTAGGCTATCAAAAATCAGACCTTTGAGATTCCCAGAATGCACCAGGCAGTTGCAGATTATTGCAAAACAATAACAGAAGACCAAAAATTCACAATGATGGATTCCCTGACCTAAACATTTTCTAATCTCTGCAGGTTCGTTTTCATAATATAGTGAAATCTTGGGTTACCATGAAGGTAAGAATTAAATTAGTCTTTGGTCTGCTTTGAAAAAAGTATTGCCAGTAAGTACATGCTTTGCAGTTCATAGGCTAAAACATGTAAAATACCTTAATTCAAATGTACGTTACAGTACAAAGGGTCTCTTAAAAGGCAAAAAAAAAGTTTGTGGAAAGTAATCGCTTCAATAGGAAGAAGCCATCAATGCCTTCGATCTGCATATACGCTATAGTGACACCAATTATTCCCTGGCCTCTGAACACATTTTCATCTATGCCACTTTTAGTTTTAACGCTTTTCTTTTTGCATTAGAAGTGTTTTCTCCTCCTCTTCTTTAAGTACTTATAACACACACACACACACACACACACACACACACACACACACACACACACACACCTTTTGCTTGGTTTTCTTTAACCACAGCTGTGTATTCACTCTGGTTGAAGTACGGAGCGTTGTTGTTGATGTCCAACACATTTATGGTCACATCAACTGGACCTTCCACTAACGTTTCATCTGCCAGTGCCTCCACCTGTATGTGTTCACACACACACACACACACACACACACACACACACACACACACACACACACACACACACACACACAAGTATATATATAAATATATATGCTTTAGCTACTGCAGTGTATGAGTATAATTTTTCTGTATGTTTATCTATATGTAGACAGAGCACTTTACCATGATCGCGTAATGGTTATCTTGAGACCAGTCCAGAGGCTTCTCCAGGTAGAGCCACCCATCCTTTGAAATATGAATGTAGTCCTTACCTTCTCCACTCAGCCTGAAATTATTCACACCTGGCTGGGTCACCTGAAACTATGGAGTGAAAGATGGGAGGGAGAAAATTGAAGAGATAAAATAAGATTCATTAATCGCTTTTGAAGACTTCATTTGAGGGAAACATTCTTTTAAAAGTGGGGGTTAATAGACCGGACATCTTAAAATCCTTAAAACCTCTTATGCTTGAAGTGCTCAAAAACGTTACTTTGGTAAAGTAATAATACAGCAGTGTAGTAAAACTCCATTATGAAAACAAGGGAACCAAACTAGACACTGCGTTTTTGAAGAGGGGATTCATGTTGCATTTTAAAACTTTATCATATGTGTTTTGTAATATGAAATCTTAATTTGAAAAATAGAAAGCTGTCAGATGAATGAAGTACAGTAAAAAAGTACAATATTTCCCTTTGAAATGTTGTGGAGTAGAAGCATGAAGCAGCAGAAAATTTAAATACTCAGTAAATGTAGTTTGTTACTTTGCACCACTGCTGGCATTTGTGTAATACCTGATATATGGGATATGGCACTGGTGTCCCCTCTGGCACATTCAGCACCTTGTTCTCAAATGGGCCCTTCTTTTCCTCCAGGTCCTTCCCACCAGCCTATCAGAGCACAGAAATAGAGGTCAAAGGTCACAGAATACAGTACAGGGTGAGGTAAAATTGAACCTCTCACACTCACGCCCACATTCGCCCTTTTCGTTTTAGCGAAACTGCAGCTGAAAGCAGTCGGGTATCGAGGGCCAGTTATTTATTGAACCAAAATTACAGGACAAGTGGAAGAATTCATGTATTCCAGAGGAGGACGGGAGAGCAAAGTCTACAGACACACTAACAGTTAGTTTAGCAACAACTTTCACTTCCTTTTAGTGTTTCAAATAAGTTATGAAAGGCTTTCTTGGACACGTTTCTTTAACCTTACAGACAGTTTCTTTGTACAGGATGCTGCAAATGCCAAAAATAAAATCTTCTTTTTTATTCTTCCTGTGTTCCACACCTGTCCCAAAAATTGTATACGATTATATCTAAGAATTAATCCACACTGACTATTCCACAGACCATTTAACAGGTTCATGTATCTGAGTACTTATGAATATGTATTGAAGAACTGCAGCAGCAGTTGGCAGCGCTATGTACTCACAATGCTGAACAGGAGTGGGAGCAACAACAGATGCACCATGGGTGTCATGATCACAGGCTGGGAAGGGAGAGGAAGAGCAGGAGGAGGAGGAGATATGGGGGATGGGAGTGGAGGAAGTAGGTTGAGGAGGCAGAGAGGTGACACGAAGAGGAGGATTTAAATTACACATTTAAATTTTACAAAGCGTAATATTCACTTTGCTCAGCTGTTAAATTCATGCGACATGCTTATAGAAAAAATGAAGACTGGATAGGAACTATTATTTTTCAATTAATCCAGAAATCATTGAACCCAGAGTGTCAGGGTTCAACCTAACTGAAAGTAAGAGCTTAAACACAACGCCAGACTTAGGTGACTTTTTTCAAGCTGGTTTCTCTTTCTGTAACTCAGAGCCTGGATGTGACACAGCTACCCAAAAGAATAATCTTTACTTTTTTCTGCTTTTGATATTGATATTCATTAATGTCAACAAGACAAACCTAACACGCATAAAATGACCATATTTAGAAAATATATCAGGAATATATTGATAAATGAAAAAGTCTGAGGTGTCCTGGACTTGGCAAGAGAAAAGGGTGAAGTCAGCCGCCAAAGAAAAGTGAAGGTGACATTGAGTGGTGGCTAATGACCTTTTTGCAGCACGCCACTCTTTTTAATGTCACCAACATGAACTCACACTACCTATTAGCAAAATGCAAATTTTACTTTGTTATTAGAATTTTTTACTAACATTTTTAAAATTTCTGGGACCACGTTGAACATGACCTCTTCTGACAGATATAGTTGTAACTAAACTAAAGTCTTTCTTGGCATTACCAATTGACAGACGTCCACTTACAATTATTTAACTGACTTCCAGTGAGAGAAATATTCTATAAATTTTATTATTTACTATATTTGTCCAACAAAGGATTAATGGACAAAGTGGCAGAGCTGTATGACACAGTGATTTGGGCTGTGCAGGCCCTCTCTTTCTCCTTTAATGACTGGATGACCTTTGACAGTTTAGCTTTCCGTTTCTTTGATACCAAATCTAGTGTCCCATGCAGGTAATTTCAGCCCAATGCCAGGCGCTGAGAATAACCCAAGGAAGCCAAAAAGAAGCAATGTTCATACGTCAGACGTGACAAAACATGACAAAAGGGCCCTGCCAAAGTCAAGTCAAGATCATAGCACTCCTTCAACAAACTTAAAGCATCCGATACATCAAACACAGTCTGTGAAAACCAACAGATGCAATCCAGTTTGTGCCCTACTCACATCCCAAAAATCTTCTCCAAAAACCCAACAAATCCAAACCTTGGAGCCAGGAGAGTGAGGAGACTTACCTTACAGGAGAGATCGAGTGAGTCACTCCTCAGACTTCAGAGTGATCGAGCAGTCCCATCCTTGTCTGGTAAAACGTTAACCAAGGGCTAACCAGCAATGTTTTATTGGATCTAATGATTGTCTAATCACCCTGCCCTCGTGTCGAGCTCAGCCAATAGGCAAGCAGCTGACAAGACAGAAGGAGACAGGAAGAACAGAACAATCACACATTTAGTACTGTAAAAGACAACTTCATTATCACTAATATCAACTTCTGATTTTACCACAAATGCTCAAAGGTGGAACATTATTGGTGTGTTATTGTTACAAAAAGCAAACAGGTTGAAGGAATTTCACAGTATTTGTCATACATGTGTGTGAATTGTGAACAAAAGGAGAAAAATTTGAACGAAAAGGGGCATAATAATGGCAGAAATTTCACTAAAAAATATGCTGTTCAGCAAAGTTTCTAATTTCAGTTCAGACTTTGACCTCTACACCGTTTCCTGTCAGATTTTCCATTAGTAGCTGTGTGCCTGATAAGACGCTGTGTGTGTAGACAGTGGGACTAACAGATTACACTGACAATCCATTGCCTCACAAGAATGCAAAGCTATGGGGTCATTCAGGTGATTCAGCAGGTCAAAGCACAAAGCATCATAATATTAAGCAGTGGGTTTGATCCCTGCTCATGACTTTGGTTCTTAATAAACCTTTCCACCTTTAAGTAACATAATGCCATAAACTATGACTTCAAGGTGACTTAAAGAGAGGTTGTACTACAGACGGGTAACACATTAAAGGAAATAGCTGAAAAGTGAGTGGAGAAACATGACAATGCCCTCATTCACAGGGCACAAAGGGTTACTGAATGGTTTGATGAGTATGAAAAGGAGTGAATCATATGCTATGGCTTTCACAGTCACCAGATCTCAACCCAGTTGAACGCCTATGGGAGATTTTGGGCAGACATGTTACACAGTGCTCTCCAACCTCATCATCATCGAAACACCAAATAAGGGAATATCTTTTTGAATAATGGTGTTCATCCCTCCAGTAGAGTTCAGAGACTTGCAGAATCAATGCCAAGGAGCACTGAAGCTGTTCTGGTGGCCCAACACCTTACTAAGACACTTTATGTTGGGTTTTCCCTTTAATTTGTCATCTGTCTGTAATTTTGTCACTGAATTTTATCTGTACCTTCGTGCCCCAGCCCTCACATAAAACTGGGATTATCATCCATACATCCTGATGCACAGGCTGCCATCCTGGGCTGAGAGCGGTGAGCTTTACAATCTACAGAAAGCTGTTTGGAGACGAGGCAGAGATTTGTATGAATCTGAAACTGTAGAAAAACAGGCTGTGAATGAGTCACAGTTTCACAGGACCGCTATTTAACCAGAACCTGTGACTGCAGTGCTGACAGTTCAGAGGATGAAGCCATTAATTCAGATGGAAGTGACCCCATTATGTAAGGCATGGGTCCATACATGCACACTGCTCTGTCTTGATCCTGTGTGCAGGCAGCCTGAGAGATATTGTGTCCAACATGCACCAACACCATCTGACTGATGCTCCCTGGACTGAACACACACACACACACACACACACACACACACACACACACACACACACACACACACACACACACACACACACACACACACACACACACACACACACACACACACACTTCCTGAGCTGCTCTGAATGTTACCTTGGCAACACATTTTCCTGTTATTTAAAAAAAAAAAAATTATCACTTTTCATGCAAAACTGAGTCGGGGATCTGAGCAGCGTCTGAGCGTGATGTTCGGTGTCACACTGTGACCCAAATCTCTGATCAGTCCCTGAGCAGTCAAATCGTTGTACCCAATCAGCTAGCCGACACACACACACACACACACACACACACACACACACACACACACACACACACACACACACACTTTGTTTCTCTAAGTTCAGCTTTAATGACACTACCTGACTCATCTTTTATCAGCTCAGTTGTTTGTGTAAGTGAGTCTCTCTTGTGTCAAAGATGAGTCACACATGGCGATAGCTCATTAGTGAGGGTTGATATGACAAAAAGACAAAGGGAACTGTTTTTTTACCCCCAAAATCAGATGATGTCACTTTATTTCATCAAGCAACACTGAAACCACGTCCAAGTAGCAAAATACGGTAAATTATCAATCTGGTATTTATTTACAATAAGTGCAAAATACAGACATTATAAATAATGTCAAAGGAACTACTCAATGATCATCTTACAAAAAAAAAAAATTATCAGAGACAGTAATCACACTTAATAATCAGTAGCTTACAACTGGTCATCTTAGCACTTAGGGACTGACAGTCAACAAAACCTGTCAGGGATGAGAGCAAAGATGAGGAAAACGAGGAAAGGAGAGAGAAGGCTAATGTCTGAACTACATCACCTCCCATCAGTTCATCTCAAATCTCCAACATTTCTGCCGCACATACATGGGAAGTCTTCACGACAAGAAACGCTATTTCATTAACTGAGTCTAGTCCATTACAATGGCTGACAAACTGAGCTCAGTCCACTCAGTCTAGTTTTGACTGCAACATATGAATGTCAGTGTACAAATGTGTTGCACACCATTCCTGGCTGTGCTGAGGGTGGATGTGAACCCAGTGAGGACTGGGTTTGAATCACCCAACTTTCAGCCCTTTAGAAGCAGTCTTCTCTCTCCAGCCCATGTCCATGAATTCTGCTCTCTTGGCCGTTCACCTCCTCATGGGTTTGGTGTGGAGTTAAAATGAATTTCTGTTGGGCCCCTACAGCACAGACAGATCATGGCAGGACTTAGACTTTAGCCAGAACGCCATACTGGGGTTGTTCTTTGCCACCACCTTGTCGAGGAAACGTTTGGCCTTCATAGGAAGGCTCTCGCGGCGTGTGTTACAGTTTATGTGCCTGCGACGTTTGTTGGCTTCCTTGGAGTCTCGGCGTAGACGCAGTTGTCGTACTATGCCGTGGAAGGCCTCCCAGACATTGTGCTGCATGGCAGCTGAGGTCTCGATGAACTTGCAGTCAAACACAGCAGCACAGGCACGGCCCTCTGAGGAAGAAACTCACAGTCAGCACTTGCATATAGAAGAAAACTCAGAGCGACTAGTGTTCATCACACACAAACACACAGGGATTGATTCTCCTCACCAGTGACTGACACCTCTCTGCGCCGCACCAGGTCACACTTGTTCCCCACCAGGATGATTGGTGTGTGCTGAGCAGGACGGAAGCGGCGCAGGGTGATCCGGAGCTCAGAAGCTCGCAGGAACGAGGCCCGGTCAGTTATAGAGTACAGCAACAGGTAGGCATCACCTGTCTGCATGTAGCACTCCTGAGCCCATTCACCGTCAGTCTGAAAAACACACACATACACAGAGCTAGAGAAAGGATGTAGAGGATGGTATATGTGCAGGCATCCAGAGTGATGTGCTCTCTCCTCTGATCCTCATTAGTCAAGTCTGTTTTTCATCTCACCTCTGCGTCCCAGGTGTCCAGCAGAGTTACAGTGGCAGGTTCTCCATCCACTTCAATCGTCTTTTCACACGTCTCGTCTGAAATTAGACATGAAGAAAAAGTGAAATCATAGTCCTTTTGACATCAACGCGTTGGACATAATCAAACTTTAAAAATTATTAGTGTCATGATATAATTCTGACAAGTGTGTGGTTCTTAATAATGATCTTGTAGACACTTTTTCAAACATTATGATATTTCATTTATTCTTTCTTTAGGTCTATGTTCACATAATATGAATTTTTTATGGTTTAGAGAAGTGGTCTCCGGGACCGTTTGTACATTCACATTTTTATTATAAAAATAAATAAAGATCTGTTGGACAATAATGTTTCAGTAAAGTTAAATACTTTTCTCACCTTCACACAGCTCGCAGTCATCACTGTCCATGCTGTCTGCCGCCCCACCGAAGATGCTAGCGAAAGCCGTTTTACCGACTCCACTGGCCCCTAACAAGACCACCCGGTACGGTCTGCCGGGTTCCGCCGGCTCCCAGGCGGAGTCAGTGGAGATGACCGAGTCTGAGGAAGACCAGCTCCCGCGGCTGCCGTCCGACTCCCCGGCGGAGCTGTTGCAGGACTTGGAGCGAGAGATGCATGCGGGGACCCGGGCCAGGAGGCTGTCCGGGAGCAGGTGGCTGCCCGGGTCGCAGATGCTCCAGCGGTGGAGCTCGGTCTGCAGGCGGAGGCTGTGGCGGCGCACAGTGGACAGCATGGTGCCGGTGACAAAATTAGGATGAACTGGATTAATCCACAACGGTGGGATAAACCGTTTTGCAGGGTGGTGCTTTAACCTCCTTTACCACAAAAAAAAGTCAAAAATAAAGTAAAACGAGTAGATTTCTCCACTAAAGTTCACGGCGTCAAGCCTTTCTATCACTGCAGATAAACATTATGAATGTCCTTTTGTTTCATTCTGAAAACCAAAAACTTGAACCAAAAGTGCCTGAACTCTGAGCCAGAATTATAATACAATAAAGGAGAGTAAAGTCAGTCTCAGTTTGCTCTCTACATCCCCACTGCAGTTATACCGACAGTAACTTACTGCACCCTCAGTGAAGCTGATGAAACCAGATCAAACTCTTTCTACGAAAGAGTTCAGATGTAAAAACTCGCAATAAAAACAAAGATTAAATCGGGCAGCGGAAAAACATTTGATTAGTAGATCCACATTTAGAGCTCGTGTCTCCTTGATGTGTCTGCTGCCGTCTGTCTCAGGGATCTCACGCTGAGTGTGTCTCTGTAATGCTCTGATGGGGTTTCCCTGCGGTTTTTATAAAGAGGAGGAGGAGGAGGAGGAGGAGGAGGAGGAGGAGGAGGGTGGGGGTCACACAAGTGGAGCGTGGATGTTTACTGTGGTGTGTGGTGGGTATTTACTAATGTGATTCATGTGCACGCGGTCAGGGAATGGGCTACTGCTTGGATAATATTTACAGCAAAAGGGTATTTAATTGTGCAACAGGGATAAACTGAAGACTATATAAATAATTTAATATGTAATTATATGAGCAGTACTGCAGGGAGACGTGCTGGATAACGGTGTAATATCTTCAAAGTACATTTACTCAAGTAGGCTACTGTGGTTAAAGCAGGACTATGCAACTTCTGAAAGAAATGCCATATTTTACTACTTAGAAATGAAAAGTTGAATTTATAAGAAATCCATCATGGTGTTGATTAATCCAACGCTACAGTCTGACTTGGTCTGGTATAACCAATATGGTGGCTAATGTTACCAAACTTTAGGTAAATTTTGCTGGGTAAGGCCACATTCAGTCTTGTTTTAAGAACAGTTAAGGGGAAATATTTTACTTTTTACTTCACTACACTTATTTAACAGGTATCGTTACATTGCAGAGTCAGACTTTAGATAAAAAACCTATGACAAGTTTATAAAATATGATCCGTTGTCATTGACTTCACTACCCAAATGCATATTACTTTACACATAGGTCCTTTAGTTTATGTCTCAAAAGCTTGGAAAATAGGTCAACATGGAGTATTTTAGACTGTATGTTGATTACTTCAGTAAATAATAATTATAGAACATGTTTTATCTGTAATGTATCAATTTTGCTGAGGACATGAAGGACGGAAAATCTGATGATGTAAGTTATGCATTACAAGCTCATTTATTTCTGTCCTTTACATTGAAAATTCATCCACTGCATTCTGAATGTTGTTCATATTCATTTGTGGTGTCATGTAAACTGATGTGGGCTGGGTGTAGTGTTAGCATTAAAAGATCAGCATCAATAGTGTGAGTGAATGTTGATTGAAAGAAAGATAGAAGGAGAGAGATAAAGAGGGGAGTCCTTGACATCCTGTATCTGCTGTTCTCTAGCGTGAAAAGACTTTTAGTCTGTGGGAAAAACATCTAGTTTGTACAGGCCGTCTTATGAAACATAAAACACTCTCAATATTTCGTTTTCTTTGCATGTTTATGTGAACACATCTACACAAAGGCATTCTTACTTCGGACATATTACCTTTCTAAAGGGGGCTCCATTGAGATTTAGTGTCAATGTAATTTCTTTTTCCTGCAGCAAAATTGTTGTACACAGCAATGATCGGCAACAAGTGGAGAGACGTGTTTTGCTACCAGCATTGTTCTTTCCAAGTACACTTGTAAAAATCATCTGAATGTAGCATGAGGATGTCAAGAGGAACTCTGAAATCACTAAATGACTTCAACTAGAAAAAGAGTTGGAGGTAAAGTGGTACACCAATAAAGAGATATTACAAAACTTTATAAACAAAATTATTTTTTTTGAACATCACTGGCTATGGAGTCGTGTTTCAAGATGTTTCAGGTGGAATTTTCATTTATTCTCACAACCTAGAGCTGAAATAACTATTATTCAGTCTTTCAAAAATGCCGAACACCCCCTACTTACAGATCCTTCATTGTAACGATTTGCTGCTTTTTCTTTGTGTAATATGGTAGTAAACTAAATATCTTTAGATTTGGTCAAACAAGCAAGCAATCCAGTGCTATCACATAGTCTTTAGTTGTAGCCCTATTTCAATACAAGATAAGATAAGGGGAAACTGCATTAACTTCCCATCTGCTCAAATTAGAGGCCAATTTAGTTTGAATATGAATTATTAAAACATATTTGAAATTGTGTCTCACAAGAATTCAATTTAATTTATAAATGTTGGCAGAGTTCTATGTGGGAGCTGATGAAAATAATTGATCCAAACCGCTGCTGCTGCTGCCTGTTCAACGTGACAAATGATTAACAGACAGATTACAACCTAGGGCTGTAAAGAAAGAATAGAAATACTCCAAGATCAGAGTTTCAATCCAATCTTCACATCTATCGTCACATAAAGCTACTAAAGATCACCGATTAGGAGTTAGAATCTATGGAGGTTAATTTTGATTTACACAACTTGGATTATCATTTTAACACTTTTTACCTTTGTACCAGAAAGGTTCATATACTACAAAACCATTCAGCAAGGACACAAGCAACAACTTCAGGAGCATCTCCGAGACAAAAACAAATATTCACACTGGTTGGAATCATGTAATCTGTTATGAAGACATGGCTCCTATCTCAGTGTCACCAACACTGAAGTGAATGAAGCATTATCAGAAAGAGCCCTAAAGGTAAGGAGCGGCACAGAGCTGATAACTATTTTATATCAAATGAATCCACATGGGTACATTATAAAACACAATCATTAGCTGTGATTTGCGAGTCAAAAGTCAAATCTATTATGCCTGACGTCTATATTAGTTTGTGTCGACCTTTTCTGACAATATTGAAACATAGCTTCTTACCAGGTGTTACTGAATGAAAGCTCGGCGAAGAGGCTTAACACGTAAGCCTGAGATCTACTGTCAGCACCACCAGTATATTGTTAATGAGTTGGAGGCCACCAGTTGGTATTTTGTGAATAAACCATCTAACAATGTACACAAATGCCCAGAGCGACCTTGTTTCACTTCATGTACTTGCTCAACTCGTAAACATCGGATTTTCATTCGGCAAAGCACTTTGTGTGTGTGAGAGAAAGAGCGACTGAGATCAGGGAGAGTTATTACAGTAATTGTAGGATTATGCTGCTTTTTCGGCTGTTGTTTTTCAGGACTTCTGTATCGGGTTGTGGCCTCGTCCGCGGGACCTGCTGCTGTGTATTACAGCTCCGATCTGATCTGCCTGACAGATGATTGGGCGACATTAAATCCTTGTTAAGTGCTGGAGCAGGACCAGGGTCAGGAGGAGGGGATGGAAGGATGGAGGAGGGAGGGATGGTTGTGCTCTGACACGGCAGCATATTGGCAGGGTGATGTTGATGGCTGTGGGTTGTAGCAGAGTGAGACGAGACCTCCAAACTTTATGCTATTATAAAGACCACACACAACATCAATATATGCTCTGGATCAATACAGGAGCAACATGTACAACAAGAACAACATTTTAATTTCTCAAAAAATAAGCAAAGCTCAAATGTAGTGGTTTGCAACCCAACAACCAAGGTACTGCCAACAGAGACAACAGCTTGCTCACTATTTAATTACATTGTGCAGAAATCAATAACTTTATTTATCCAAGGGAAAGATTTGTTGAGAGTAATGATCTCTTTTTCAAGAAGGCCCTTACACATTCACACATAGAAGCTGCTCAGAACAACCCCAGTCTGATCTGATGGGACTCCCCTGTGTAAAATAGACCTCTCATAGCTTTTAATGCGACCCATTCAACAGTGGAAAAGCCATTAAGATGGTGTGTAAGGCAAGTAATAATGCTACGTTTTGGCACCGTCTCTCAAAGGAAGAGTAGTAAAGGGTCACATACTTTATCTGTTTAAATTAATTTACTTGATACTATATTGTCAAACACTTCAGTTTAAATTGAGAAACCACTTCCTAAATAGGTTTAAAGGGTAAATAAATCTATAATAAATTTTAAAAAAACAGCAACTAAGAGTCTGTACTTTTGCTCACATTCATCTGACATTCATCATCCAGACATCAGTCTCAGGAAAGCTCGAGACAGAGGCCATTTGAAGGCTATTATATCAACATTGAGAAGAAGCAGAGGAACTTTATGTTTGGGACTTTAACCTTCAGCTGCAGTGACCTTGGTTCAGACTTCTTTCACATGTGGGCGAAGTAGTTCATTATACAATCAAGTCAAAGCACAATCAAAGCAAGAGGTACTATTTTAACAGCACAAGACAGCAAGTTCAAGGAAGCTCAATCCAGGTCCACCTATACAATATGTATATATATATCTATATATATATAGATATATATAGATGTATGACAGCCTATAGCACGTGGGGCTTTAATGTTTAGCTCAGTGCAGAAAGTATTTATGCCACAGTCGCATTGAATTTTGTATTTTTGATGTAGATGAAGTGTTTTTAAACTTTATTCAATTTTCTATAGATGCTGCACATTTCAGGCAACAGATTGCACTTATTGATGACCGCAGCTGTGTTGAATACCAGGCCAGATGTCTTTCTGTGCCAACAACACCTAGCCTGACACTGCCTCACTTGCACCTAACTTCTCCTAAACTTTGTTTTGTACAAAATGCAAAAGGCATGAAAATTCCAAAGCAAATGAAAACTACACTCTCCATGCAAGCTAAATCTAGGGCTGCAACTGATTATTTTCATTATTGATTGATTTTATTGAGATTAACTGATTAATCATTTGGTCGATAAATGTCTCCAAATTGCTTTTATTGTCCAACAAACAATATAAAACCTAAAAATATTCAGTTTACTATGAGGTTAAACAATAAGTAAAAGGAAATACTCAGATTAGTGAAGCTGGAATAGTAGTGAGATAAAGGGAAAACAAAATAAAGGGAGAGTAATCTTAACGGTCGTCTTTGTCCTCAAAGAGTCTTTGTCCTCATTTTAAAATGAAATGGTGGTACAATCAATAAACCTCTGAACTATCTATAAAGAGAGCAGTGCAGATACGAACATGATGTTAGACATGAAATCCTCTGTGCTGTTGAGGATATCTAAACTCTCTCTCCCTAATAAACAGCTAGATCAGTCTGCTGACACTTAAGTATATCCAGTCCAGTGCTATCAATCCTGGAGACTACGTCTCGAAACCCTAAAGTACAGAAACAGCAGGTCTGCTCAAGACCTGCGAAGCTTGAGTGTCAATGATTCTCAGACTGATACTGAATGAAATGGGAGAACTGTGACCTCATTAAAGGTTAATACCAGATGTTTCAACATCTACAGTACATTCAGATCTTCCACAGAGGCCCTGGGATCACAGGGAATAAACTTCCAATCTGTTCAATTCAGTCTCGCCATCAAAACAACTGTATCCCTTTCTCCCCCTCCAGCAGTGGAAAGTCATTCATTCAATCCATACGCCAGGTCTTTGAGCTGACGCGGCTAAAGCGTACGGCTTAAAAGAGGGATTGGCGGTGCGGCCAGCAGCGGCTCCTAAGAGCTTTGCACAGACAGACAAATTCCGCCTCATGCACCCACCATCACATGGCCTCTGAGACTGTTAGAGAAGTGATTTGGATCAATATCCTGCTTGGACGAGTGACACTCGTCTGTCAGGCACGTGTCCCATACCAATAACAAAGAGCTGGGACACAAAATGTGATTGCTCTGAAACAACAAACAGCATCTTACATTGCCAAAGCCAGGCCAGGGCAGTAGCTGTAGTAAGTTGCTTGGTGACAGTTGCTATGCCACCACTGGTTTCAGTCTGAGCCTCTTTAATGTCTGGACTCATTGGCTTTGTGTCGTGGTTAAGATGTGTTTCTTAGCCACGCTTTCTGCTTGGCTCTATGGATGGTCTGACAGTCAGTTGGTCCAAAATTTTGGTCCAGATTGCAATACCTCAACAGCATGAACTTTTCTACAGACATTCAAGGTGCCTAGAGCATGAATCCAAATAACTGTGGATGAATCCCTGATGTTTCCTCTTTTGCCACCATGAGGTTCACATTTGTGGTTTTGTGTGATGGATTGGAAGGACAGTCATGAAATCTGGTGCAGATATTTATGTTCCCCTGAGGAAAAATTGCAATCAATTTGATGATCCCTTCACTTTTCATCTACACCACTATCAAATACTTCAATTTGACTAAATGCTTGCAAAACAAAATTCCCTCAATCTCAGCTAAGATGTTGAACATGCTAAACATTGTACCTTCTTAATAGCAGCGTGTTAGCATTAGGACTGAATTGACTAGTCCATTAGTCCATCGGCAAGGGAAATGACAAGCAGCAAAGATCCCCAGCAGGATCTGAACCAAGGACTACGTAACCATGTGGGATCCCTGGGTCCTTTTTTAAGCAGAAAAGGACAAAAAACATTCACTGGTTTAAACACAATTCACACGTCACAATTATAACTCTTTTCTGGTATTGCTGGGCTTTTATGATAGTGAACTGAATATGTTTGGGTTCTGGACATCACGTTGGGCTGTGGGAATTCGCAATGGGCCTTGTTTTCACTATTTGCTGAAACTTTATGGACCAAACGATTTAAATGAATTTGATTAATTGATAACGACAATACTCCTTAGTTGCAGCACTAGTGAGCATGTTACCATGCTGACATTAGCATTTAGCTAAGCACTACTGTACCCAAGTACAATCTTACAAAGGCAAACCTAAACCGATGAGCTTCTTGAGGGCCTACATTGGATCCCGGACAGAAAACGACATAATTAATATATTAGGAAATATTTAAAGGTGCTATATGTTAAGTTGTCTGTGACGACAAATGTGTTTTCTTGGCAGGAGCGCGTGGTGGTGATAATGGTCGTCGACCGAGAGCTTCAGCCATCGTTGAAAGACAAGGTAAGAACACACCCTCCCATCAGCACTACGTCTTCATGCTCTCATGCTGAACCGAGGGCAGACTGGACACTACAGTGACTCACTATCGCAAAGCAGTATCATGAGCCGTGGTGATCCAGGGCTCGCTGGTTAACATGCAAACTTCACATGAGGCTGGAGACTTTGAAGCTTGGCCTAGAACTTGCATTAACAGTTTAAGTTCACACTTTGGCCACAGAGGAACAGCATGTGTCTGCATAACCGCCACACTGTCTCCAACACACTGCACACCCTGATAGGGAGCAGAGCTTCAACTGTCATATGCATAAAGGGAAAGTTTAACACCCGAGAGACCCAGTTATTGCACAACAAAGTTGCTTAATAATCACAGAGTGGCAATCATCCAATAACTAATAATTACCTTTTTTATGTAAAGACACACATTGTATTGGCGCTCAGTCAATCTGAAAGACCCAAACACAAATCACATGTGAATTCAGGGCACGCACACACACACACACACACACACACACACACACACACACACACACACACACACACACACACACACACACACACACACACACACACACACACACACACACACGGATGCACGCGCAGCAACACACAACTACATAACTCCCACGCAGCAGCTTTGTGTTGAAGAGCATGAACAGACTAGTGTTATCCAAAATAACAGACTGAACAGATTGCAGTATGTCCCACATCTAAAACCCAGCTGATTTACCAGACACTAATGCGTAAAGTCATTAGATAATAAACTGTGATATCAAAGCACAAAAAGTCAGGTAAACGCACTTGTCCTTGTCAACTTTCATTCTTCTATCAGATAGAATACTCACTATGCAGACAGCCAGAAACTACATCCTTTTCAATGAATGGCTGTATACGCTTTGTCTCCATATCACCCATCGTCTGTCATGTAATCATGTCTCAGAACAACATCAATTTTCTGACACAGAAAATATCACTCTAGATGGACAAACAGGTGCCTCTCCTGCATGTTTATCTACAGTATGTGGATATAAAATACCAACCAACACCAACATACCAGCTCTTCTTTTCACAGCAAGAATTCATCAGTCAATAAGAAATGTTCAACTCTTTAAAAACCTGTTTATTACACACATTTCTTTTGAATGTCATTTATTTAATGACATTCTACAGCAAATGTCTTTGAATAAATAAAGAAAAACGAAGACGCTCGAGACAAGATACAGAATCTCACAAGCAATGTCATTTAAAACTGTTGGAAACTGTATTGCAGTTGTTGTCAAACTGTTAAACATGGGGCAGTTGTTGAGTGTTTGACCACATATTGTATCCAGGCTGCAGACAGAGCCCAGAGAGGCTGGAAACAAACATGTAGAAGAAATTTATGTGTGTGACTCATGTATATCTGAAGTGTAATCTAGTATGTGTTTACTGAGCTGTGTGAGAAATGGTGGTCTGGAAGGCGAATGTGATGTGGTTTCGTGCGTGATCAAGGTAAGGGTCTGAGAAGGTGTGTGTGTCACCAGAGAAATGTCTCCACTGCATCAACTCGGACATGCTGAGATGCTTCTGCGCCGTACCCCCTCTACGGTCACCCTGGCGACCGAGCTGGCATGACCTATCAGAGACTTGGTCCTCCTCCTCTGTGACAGCTGAGAATGAGGACAAAAGTGAGTTAATGAGTCTCAGTGAAGTCAAATAATGGTGTGAAATGGCATGTTTATGAGCCTACCCTGGACTGAGCCGTCCATGCTGCAGCTGCAGTTCAGCAGGTCGTGAGTTAGAGACGGAGTGTCCGTCAGGCTGAAAAGATCCCGCAGTTCATTGGTGGAGAAGCTTGTGTGCTCCGCCCCTTTGCCCAGGTCAACCACAGTCCCAGAAAGCCCCTGTTTGGACACCTGTCTCTGGAATATACGCTCCTCAATGGTACCTATGAGGAAGTGACACACCCAGGACATAAAACTGCAAATCAGTCTGATTTATATTATGCTGAATTTTCTGGCTCATTGTGTATGTTGGTGTATTCTGACCTGCAGTGAGGAGACGGTAGATGTGCACAGTCTTCTTCTGTCCATCTCTCCATACTCGCGCCATGGCCTAGACACAGTACAGAAGGTAAAGTTGCATTAGAGAATGACACACATGTACACAGTGCCACCTGGTGGATAGAGATATATATCAGCGTGTTACTGTATAGTCTGACGGCGCTTTCACACCTTTAGTTTGGCTCATTTGGTCTGGACCAGGGAAAAAGACCTACTGTTGTTCATATTCACATTGACTTTGAACATTGACATTGAAGACATCAAGAGCTCTGAGCATAAAGTCGAGTGGACTCACAGGTAACTCATTAACTGGACAGTTTTGGTGATGTCATTGTCAGGACACACCTAGGGAAATCAAACTGTCGTAATTAAGAGCTAGTTATTCTGCATTTTACTGCCTTTTATGTTTGTCTGTTTTCCGGTGTCACAAAAGTTTATTAGTTTAGATTGCAAGTGGACCTTTTTTTAATTAACAATAACTAGTAGGTGAGATCAAAAAAGGACAAACAAAGTTGGTTTTCATCATAATAATACCTGGGTGGGGTGTGCGGTCACGATCTTTCACTCAATTTTTAATGAGAAACTTCCAAAATACATCGATTAGAACAACACGCCTCTGTTGGAACTCATTTCTATTTTCCAACTGGTCGGGTAAAATCCCCATACTCGCCAGGCGATGCACATACAGTACTTGTTACTATGGTTACCAAATTATTTGTATGCATAGAACTCATGCTAAAATCACATCTCAATCTAAAATCATAAAATCCTGTGATTGATTTGCTTTCATACTGCTTTGAAGTGGACCTTTACAGGCGGCTTCAGTTTGATTGTTTCGAATAACAGCTATCACAACAGCCCAACAAACCCCACTAAACAGACAAACACACCAGAGTGACAGAGAGACAGATTGGTGTAAAAGCATAATCAATATTTGTGTGTAGGAAAGACAGAGCAGCTAGGTCAAAGAAAACAGTGTTACAGACTTTGAACTTTGTTGGCATGACCCTGTGCTCATGTGTGCGTGTTACCTGAATGTCATTGGCAGGGTTCCAGTCAATATCATACAGCACCAGGTGGGACGCGCCGATCAGATTAAGCCCCACCCCTCCTGCTTTAGAGCTCAGCAGAAACACAAAGTTCTGAGAATAGGGGCTGTTAAAACTATCAACCAGCCGTTGTCTCTGGCTGGTGGGTGTTTGTCCATCTAGTCGGCAGAAGGTGTAGCCCATGTGCACACATAAGTCCTGGAGCAAGTCAAGTGTCTGAGTGTAGTTAGACACCACGACCACCCTGCAGGAGCAGAGATACACTGTCAAATCTGCAGATGTACAGTATATACATACAAAACTACACTCTACACTCATGTAAATACAAATCTGTCCCACACACACACACACACACACCTGTCTGAAGGGCTGAGCTGTTTGATGGCAGTCAACATGTCTGACAGAACCAGCAGTTTTCCAGAATCAGCGGTGCTGAATCCTCCTGAAGAGTAGGATTCTGGGAAGAGATCAACCAGACCGTCGTACAATGAGCTCTCCATTGATCCGTGGTCTGTTCTCTCCTGAAAACAGGACATCAGAGTACTCACAGTTAGGACGGGGATTCGGCCAAATCTCCAGGCACACACACAAATGTAATTATTACCTTTACCACAGAATGTATTGCCCACAATGATACTCAGAGTTTAATAAATAACTACAACATAAGTCAAACGACTACGATCATTATGTTGTGAGACTACTGACACTCCCGTTCTGACTAATAAAAAACATGTAACCTTGACAGTAGAGTGGAGCAGACCAGGGTGGTTACAGAGCTTCTTCAGTGCAGTGATGCAGGCAAGGTGTGTGTGAGTTTGCGTGGAGCTCTGAAGGCAGGCTCTGAAGACTCGATGGCATAGGAGATGCCTGTAAAGCTCTAGCTGCAGAGGGGACGGGTCACAAAACAACGTCCAGTCCAGACGAGGAGGCAGGTAGCGGTTGATGATCTCCTGTGTCCGCCTCAGGATGAACATGCCAGTCAGACGTGAGAGCTCAGCTGCGCGCTCTTCTCCCAAAATCCTCTCCTCCTATTGGCAAAGAAAGATATGAGATATCTCTATACAAGGGATGCAGATTCACAGAAAAGAGACAGAGGGAGCATTACCTCTCTGCAGGACGGTTGTCTGGAACGTAGAATTGGCTCCTCATACACTTTCCTATAAGCAGTTGATGACCCGAGAATCCCTGGGTTAACAAAATCTATAATAGCATAGAACTCCTGCAGGTCGTTCTGTACTGGGGTGCCTTCAAAACACAAACACAATTTGTTAGAAAACCTTTACAAGAAGTCCTCCCATCTCTTTCAGTCACAGCGTGTGTGTACCTGTAAGTATGACCCTGCGATTACAGCTGAGGCTACTGAGAGCAGAGGACGTTTTGATGCTGCTGTTCTTTAATCTGTGACCCTCATCACAAATTACAAGACCAAACTCCACTTTTTGTACCTGGAAACACAAGAAAAATCAAATATAAAAAAAAGTCTCAACTGGTGCATTTGAAACGAGCTTGAAAGCGGGACTTGAGGTGAACATACCTGCTCCAGGCAGCGCAGCAGCATCTCATAGCTGATCACTAGAACGCTGTGCAGAGGAGATAACACAAACTGCTCTATCCTGTGGTCCTATACATCAACCAAGAAGGGATATTAATTATTTAATGCATGCTAGATTAAGGTAAATGCTTGATTCTGACACATTTATAAAAAGGTATTAGGTTTCTCCAGTAAATCAATTAAACCAAGAAAAATCTGACCAGTGGATTATTACATAAAACAAAACTGTAAATGGAAGAAAAAGTTAATAATTGGAAGAAGCTCTTAAATGTAAAGCATAATTAGCTTACTTGTAATGAAAAGTGCTATATAAATAAAACTTTGGAACTTCTGATCTACTAGAAAATTTTCTGCTCACTTTGCTATCTTGCTACATCTTCATGTAAATCCAAAAAATAGGACCCCCCCCCTCCCTCACCTGATCCACAGTGAAAACGCAGATCCTCTCACGGCCCAGCCACTTGTTAAATTCTGCACCCCAGTTCTGAACTAGGCTGCCAGGTGTAACCACAAGGATACGCTTAGCAACTGGTCTCCCACCGTACGGCCCCTGCTTAAGCATGGTCCAGGACAGTGCCACGCTCTGCAGGGTCTTCCCCAGACCCATCTCATCAGCCAGGATAGCACCGTAGCGACCCACAGCCCTGAAGCACATACACCAAACAGATCAACACAATCCATTAGGAATGCTGATAATGGCCTGTGTTTACTCTTCCAGCTGTCAGGCTAAAACTGATTCATTTAGATGTTTCTTTAAACAAGCATTTGATAATACATGTTACAGGAACAGCTCCTTCACCTCATGCCCATGACACACTCATAGAGGAAGAGCAGGCCATCTCTCTGGTGGGGTCTCAGGTGAGTGGTCAGGTATGGGTCAACCACAACATCAACTACAGGAAGCCCAGACTTGTTATTAGACCACTGGTGGTTGGGGGATGGACGAGGCATCACCAGTGCACCTGAGGATGTGCAGTATATACACAATATTTCTAAATTAAAAGTTTTCTATCACAGCAAAATTTGACAAAAAGCTTAATGTGATGACACATATTTGCAAGGCAAATGATATTAAGACCCTTTCAGAATATGCATCTATGCAAAACCACAGATGGGAGTTTGTGCATCCAGAATAATTAATTCATCCAGAATAACATCTTTTTCAAGTTTCTGATTTAGACTACATACCCGGTGCAAGGGGGTCATGGCGAGGTCTAGAGGTTTGTTCCTCCTCTGGTTTGGTTCCTGGATGCTCTGCTCTTCCTACCTGGGTTGGGGGGCAGAACGGTTTGGATGCAAAACAACGAGGAGGGGGTGGAGCTGACTTTATGTGTGGCTCCTCTTTCTCTATTTGGACCTCTTGGAAACAACGTCCCCTGGCAAAGTC
The DNA here is from genome assembly GCF_021018895.1 of Seriola aureovittata. Classification (NCBI taxonomy): domain Eukaryota; kingdom Metazoa; phylum Chordata; class Actinopteri; order Carangiformes; family Carangidae; genus Seriola; species Seriola aureovittata. The sequence goes on along the minus strand of NC_079370.1, from coordinate 13,495,382 downwards.
CTCAGCAGAAATGATGCCCATCACCTCAACCTCCTTCCCACCGATCATCAGGGTCTGTCCCTCGGAGAGAGAGGCCAACTCTGACACCTTATAGCCACTACCTGCACACAAACATGCATAAACATCCCCACTGAATTGACTGTGTATATTGGGAGAAATGACCTACTACTGCTCTTCTCAGCAATTATATCGCTCTAAATGAGGGTTAAACTAAATGCCTGACTGATTATTTTTCATATCCACAAGTCTTGTTAGAGCAGTCATAGAAACAGATAGCCATGGAGAAAATATTCATAGCAACATAGAACAGTCATGTGTATTGTCACTGTTAGTCTCAGTGGTGTTATAGGTTCAGTAAACAAGCAGAGCATCTCCTCAAGAATGACAACAGCACAAATGAACAATGAATCTGATTAAGCTGTAAATTAGAACATACAACAAAACAAATAATGTTGTAAATAGTACAACACAGTAAAACACAGTTAGTTCCTTAGAACAACTGGATTATAAAAAATGTGATTGGTTGGCTACATCACTACATTACATACTATTGTGGTTTGGTTAGTAAAATCCAAAACCACAATAGGATGTAGTGCACAATATTTACTGTCAGCCATTTATCAAGATCAAGTGAGTGTCAAAATTCTGAGTGTGAAATGTATGTACTATACTGTATAGTATTAGTGTCCTCTCACAATGGAACAAAAAAGTTTTATTTACACAACTTAATTGCTACTACTGTACCACAACTTCTGGCATTAAGATTTGCTCAAATGCTGCAGGCAACATGAAGCAGCAGCTATAATGCTTTTTCAATAATCACACAAAATTTGACACACTGACTGAACAAACAAAAAAGGTCTCACCTTTTCCGATGTCCTTCCCCTCCATGTCTTTAAGTGTGGCTGTGCGCCCTCTTGTCACCAGGACAGCATCACCCTCCCAGCGCTTGTGTTTCTTCTTACTGGCCTTACACCACATCACGCTGAGGTAACGTGCTCCATCCTGAAGGCAGGCAGAGTCTGAGCCTGCAGCTCCATTAACACAGGCTGAGCGTGCAGGAGGCTGCGGGGTTTGAGGAGACTTGGGAGTCAACTGAGGAGAACCATTCACTCCTGCAGCACAAAGACAGTGAAAAAAAAACATCAGAATGAACTTAGACACAAGTCACAGAAGCCATCAGCAGAGGTCACTGTTGCACTGAGTCTACACTTCACACTAGACCTTCAACCAGGATGACAGTCCCCCTTCACATTCAAACACCTGGAGCCACGAGTGCTTGGCTCAGAATGAAAAACAACAACATTTGACCGAGGAAGTTGTAGCAACATGCAACAGTGCAAATGTACGTTTATTTGGTTACCATGTAATCCTTTGCTACTAACATCTGTAACAATTATTAAAAATAAGACAAAAGACAGAACAGCTGATATCAGGGATGTCTGACATGTAATAAACACAACAACAGTAGAATACTGACCTTACATCTTTTTAATAGCAAACATATGGACAAACTGTAAAAGAAACTGACAACACTTATATACCAACATTACAATAGAATCAATGTTGTAATTACATACTTTAAATAACAGTAACATCACAAAACCAAAACCACATCTCCCTTCTTTTGTTCACCCAACTGTCCAATTCAGTAACCAAAAACAATTTCTGACTGACCTTGATGCACTGAATTTGTCGTTATTAGCATAATACATTAAGGCCTTTGAAAGTTTAACTTGTGCTCAAATCCTGGTACGTCTGAAAATTTCTCAATTGATCTGGAGTTTTCTTTTTTCTTAACTCACAAAATTAAAATGCCTACATTTTTTAAGTCTTATTTCTACAGACACCAGAATAGGTGGTGATTTTCAACAGGGCACTAAGCAATCTCCTTGATATGATATGGTGCATACAGATGGGAGAAAAAGCACCAGCAGGGTACAAGTCAGTCACTACTACATATATTCCCTTCCAAAAGCTGGACTTTAACATTTATTTTACCTGTTTTGGCCCGTCACAGTGTCAGTAATGTGAGCATTTACACATTTTGTCATCTCTGCTGTCAATAAGTGCAGGAATGATGATGAATATCTAACCCTGATGAGCAACATGATGACTGATGGCAACAGAAGACAGCCCTGTCCTTCAATATTAAAACAGGCGATCAGTGTCTGTACGAGGCACTATGTTTCCAAAAGAAATTCAAGCTCTGAAACAGCTCTCAAACACAAAACTAATGAGAGTGATTGCTGCTCAGATTCTCTCTCTTTCCAACACTGGCAACAAATGTGTGTGTTCATGCTTGTTATAGAGGAATTGGCAGTCCGTGTCTCAGTCGCGCAGCCCTTAGTTTCTCCACTTTGATCTTGGCTCTCAGAAGTTCTTCCTCCAGTTCCTGCTTCCTCTTCAGCCCCTCCCTTTTCTCCTCCAGGTACAAGGCAACCTTTCTGTGATTGGCTAACACCAACTCGTGCTCCTCTTTGGCCAGGTGCAAAGGGCGAAACCTGTCGGGCTCGTGGTGAGGGTAGATGTCATTGGGGTAGAGGTCGTGGCGTAAGGGCAGCGGCGAGGTGGAGAGTGGGAGGTTAACAGAGGAAGGGGTGGGAGACAGGGATGCTTCGTAATCGTGGATGCTGCCCAAGTCCTGCTCCCCCTCCTGCTCCTGGCCTCCATCCAGCCCTGGCCCTGTGTGCGTGGAGAGGATGGGTAGATCTGGCGGTGGTTTTACATCCTCTTCAGGGTCCAGCTGGACCACCTCATGGGGGATACTTGGGACAGCTGCTGAGTAATCCTGGAGTCCAGCCAGAGAAGAGCTGCTGCCAGGATGTTCAATTGGAGAGTTGTGCTTGCTGTATATTAATCTACAAATGGAAAGAAGGGTAAAAATAAGTGAAACTACAGTACTTAAACTACATTTACTGAGTGTCTACATCTGTTGGTGTTAATGCACACTCAATAAATCAATCATAGGATTAATTTATTAATCAGAGTGGACGCATATATTACTAATTTTTTTTGGGCTGCTCGTAACAGTGGGTAAGCAAGTTCAAAACATAATTTAAGGTTCTAACATGTGATAAGTATTTGTCTCAAAACAGCACAACAAAAAATACTAATTGACAGATTAATCAATACCAAGTGCTGAGTATTTTCTGTGTGAATGTACACTAACCAAAGCACAAACTACTAACCAGCTACCAGTAAGTGACGGCAGGACATGCTGTATTTTCCCGTTCAGCCTGACGATGTACAGAGTGTGTGTATAGTGAGTGGGCTTGGGGAGGGTGAGTTCAGCCCCTCCCCTCCCTCATCCTCTAACAGTTGAATCAGTGTCATGACTACAAACTGTGTGGAGCTAAGGATGGATGTCTGCATTCACTAAAGTCTCGCCTGACTGTTGTGTTATCCTATAGGTTCTTTATTAAAAATGTGCTCCTGTGTTCGTAGGCATATATCACATTGTACCTGCGCAGTGCCTGGTCCTTTTCGTGGATGGGCACATGGTGAAACAGGTGAGGGATCATCTCCATAATTCTCCTGGTTGGCTCGGAGATGCTCGCTCTATACTCTGGCTGGGCGTGTCTCCGCTGCATCACTTCCTGCTTGGCTGACTCCTTCAGTCTCTTGTAGAGAGTCCTGAGGCCCTGAGCGGTGCGATGGGGTCTGTCCCCTCCCAAGGCGTTGTACTGCTCAGCCACAGTGTCCCAGCACTTGTTCTTGTCCACGATGACTGCATGCTTGTTGGTGTGCTCCTCCAGGATGCGGATGTGAGGACGGACCAGCTTCAACAGGTCGAGCTTCTCAGAGAGGGTGAAGTTGGAGGAGCGAGCTTTACCCACCATACTGGACAGAAACACAGAGCTGGACGCCATCTTATAGCATAGCGGACTCACACAGACCAAGTCAGGCCTATGGTTGTCACCCCTCGGTAACCACACTCGGTACTGTGGCTCTCCACTCTTCCCACCTGTCTTTTCTTGTCCCTGCTGCTGGCTTCTCTTGGTCCACGGTGATAAAGCTACCACTGGTCTAACTCCCATGCATGTCTCATTTGGCTTCTCTTCTTCTTCTCTAAATCAAGAGTAAGCTATGTCTAACATGTGCATGGATTCATACACTACTTCTGGCTTCCCTCTCAGCTACGTTGCAAAACAAAAACAGGCTGTGCAGCACACAATAAGAATCAGGCTTAACTAGGCCAGCCTCGTTTAGGCCCCCGCCTACCGCGGAGGGCTTTGGATGAATTCCTCCCAGCTTAGGCTGACGTAGCTAAGCCGCTTAAGCCCAGCCCGACCTACTTACAGCTCGGTCTCTGTAAACCCCAAACCAAGCACAGCACAGAGCAGAGCACGGCCACACTGCCTCTACATTATAAGGCAAGGATGGCAGCTGCGGCTCTGTGTCCTGCACAAATGGGGGAAACAGTCTTCTGACAGCGTGTGACAGGTTATTGGAGGTCAGGAGTATATTTTCCTAAAGTGAGTGAGGTTTTGAAATAGCGCTGGCTTAACTAACTGAGTGGGGGAGGGGTTTGTGAGCGCGCGGCGCTGCGCATGCCCGTCAAAACAGTCTGGTGGATGGTTACAATACGTCGCAACTCGGAATTACAAATACCGATTGATATTATCACAGCACGTGTTCAGGGCGCGTGTGGAAACCGTGCCGAGCCACACGCAAAGTGTGTGAGCTGAGTGTTTTCAGGGTGGAAAACAGAGGCACTAGTTGCTCTTGCAGACGAAGGGAGCGGTGGCTCACTGATCCCGAGCACAGTCCTAATCTGCCCGGCGCTGCCGCCGCACTACCCCGCTAATTTGCATAATGCTGGACCTGCTGTCACTCAACCTCAGACCGCTTGGTTTAACATCTATATTCAGTGTGTGTGTGTGTGTGTGTATGTGTGTATGTGTGTGTGTGTGTGTGTGTGTGTGTGTGTGTGTGTGTGTGTGTGTGTGTGTGTTTTATTATTAGCCACAGAGACGGGACAGTCAAGCAATGAGAAATGAGAGAGCGCTGTCACTCCGGTTCACTCCTCTCAGTAACACACCGTTATTTGTGTAAAAAAAGAAAATGGTGACAAACGAGGGAAATGAGGGACATTTAACTGGAGCACACGGGGCTTAAAATACAGTTCATTACCGTGCATTCAGATCAACTCAAAGCAACATCGACGCTATGTTGTTGTGACCATGTAGTTAATGTTTAATAGAAGAATCTGTCTGTGTGAGGATAAAAACGAAGTGGTCAGATCTTGGCTGTGGCTATGTATTTAAAACTGTCAGGGTTTGAGCACATGTAGGCTATTTATAAAGCTACTTTCTAATTTCTCTGATTCTGTAACGGTGTTTCTCTACAATGTATGCAGTGATTTGCATCAAATAGTTTACAGCTGAAATATGAATTTAGTAAAGAAATAAAACGCAACAGAGCAAACACATATTATATACGTCATGTCAATGATTATGATGACATTCCCTCCATTTACACAGCACAAGGTGGAAGACACTTATGTAGGTAAACATCATGGAGTAGTGATACAGTGTCAATTAGAGCATTAATTATCGTATTATATTGTATATTTGGGTTTTTCTTGAGCAATGTACATGTACACTCAGTGTAAATAACCTAAAATAAAGACAATGGGTAATAAATCAGGCATAAGTCAACTGAGAAACATTAGTAACTAAATTACCCACATCTAATTGGAAATGAACTAGTTCCTGGGTGCTCTAAATAAGCACTTGTAGCAGTAAACACACTATATATTCATCTTACAGTTGATGCTTGCATTGTTTTTTAAACACACAGGCTTGGATGATATTTAGCCCCCCCTCCATTAAACTGATTGCAAATTACATTTCTTGTTAAGGTCTCAGAGCTGGCGATTTAATATTTTCTTGAATATAAATGTCTTTAGTGAACACTTGAAGACACTCAGCAGCTATCATGGGAGGGAAATGATAACTTGTGACAGAGAATATACACATTTGTTGAGAAATTAAAAGAACTAAACGTATATTTACAATGTCAGTACACGTGAGATCAGTCACAACTTTTTCCAGTTATGATGTTTTCCAGCTTCTGCATGACATTTTGAGTGTTAATATGGTATCAATATGAGTTGTGAATATGCATTCCCCCAACTCTCACAAACGGTACTTCATACAACCATGTGATATCAGTATTACTGTAACAGGCACCTGAAGTTCCCGCAAATACAAATTTGAAAAGTGATTATCATGCCAGTTATTTTGTTACATACACAACTTTCATTTCCTTTGCATTGCTATTTGCCTGAAGAAGACTTGTGTTGGGACAAAATGCCACTCAATGAAACATAAAGGAGTTTTAGGTTGCAGGTGCCTTTCTATTTTCTCAGATATTTTTTGTATCCTGCACACACCAACTTCGCCTCAACTTGTTGGTGCATTACAATCTGCAAATAGCTAATGTTGCACACAGCAGGTATTGTTTCAGCCATAAATCATTGCGTCTTACCTGCTGGTCTGTTGTCTTCTGCGTAGTCTCTGGTGCCAGCGTCAGAATATTCTGTCTCCTCCTCATTTTCCTTACTTTCTGTTGCACTGAGAATACGAGCCAGAGCCCTGGACAAGGCCGGAGCAGCCTGTCCAGCTTTCAGCTGGACATCACAGCCCGTCTTACTCTGAGCAGGTGCTGCTAGACTTCTCTGAACCTACATGACAAGAGGAGAAAAAAAAAAAATTTATAATTGGAGGGAATTTGAAACGACACTGGATGATGTATGAAGATGATGGGAATCAAATGAATACTGAAAGATCGGATTGCAGGTAAAACGTTGTGAATAATTTACCTTTTCCAGAGCATTGACTAATCCAGGTTTCGGGGTCAGGGGCTTGGACTCAGCCACGTGAGATGAAGTAGACGCTCCAGGAGGCACAAATCGAGGCTTTTTCACTGCATTTCCAAGGAGCTGGCTGGGAGCTGCTGAGCGCCTCATTCTTATAATGGTATCCCACAATAATCTGTCTCCTAAAGAAAGAAAGCAATGACTATCAACACAATAATTAATTGTAGCAGCTAATTAGATCATAACAAACCCATTATCATATCTGCTAACTCAGTAGTCCAGGAACATCCAAGTATTTTTTAAGAGGCTCTGACAAAATGAGAAAGAACATCGTTTTCCGTTTACTAATCAGTACAGTGAGCTGTGTATAAGGTAGACTAGTAGATCTCTTTATTGTTCACACCCATCTAAGTCGGTGTTTCCTCTGTAATAATTCGATATTAATAACCTTTGTCCACAACAGAGATAAGGTTTAGTGGTGTATACATTTTTAACTAGCTTAGACACAGGAGAATCAAGATACATCCTAATATTTAGAGTTAATGTGCGGTATTATTTCACGAAAAACTAATTGATTACAACTTCGACACAGGCTCGATCTCTTTAACAACTTATCACACACATATACCAAACGCTGTTTTTGTTGCATCTTCAAAAATACAACTCATATATACATTTCTCTCCTATTTCGTGTCACTGTATAGACACCACTTATCTTATTTAGCATTTAACATTTTATTAACACATACAGTATATGACAGTATTTATTTTTTTTTTAAAAAGTAAAAAAGTAAAACCTATTTATAGTGACAACATTCTATAAAAGTATAAAAGAGAAATATGTCTCAAAATCTGTACTATGTGAACCGTGAAGTCAACCACGGATTTTTTTTGGAGATAAAACTAATGCGACCCATTCAATCTTAATTTTCTCATAGAGCGATTCTAAACAAAGGCTTTGTACCCTTTCAACATGTCTCAACAATCTTTAACATGGAAAAAAAACAGCCGGCGACCGCAGGTTAACAACAATATCTCATCAACCTCTGTAGCGACATTAACCTGTTACATCGCTTTGGCAGGTTAGCAAGCGAGCTAACTCGCTAGCAACAAACACTCGCTGACACTGTTGACACGGTCTAAACTCGGCTGTAATATCATGTTAGATAACGTGTGACAACGTGTCATACATACCCAGGCGAACTAAAAGTTTGATGAAGACATTTAAGGTCACAAATTCTCACTTAATTCCAACTAAACTCATCTTACTTTTTCTTTCCTAGCACTCGACTCTGTTCCGTTTCTCCCGCTGAATGGTTTGAAGAACCTGATTGGTTGCGCCCCCGTCAAGGGGCGTGGTCAACGAGAGTGGGATGTGTTTGATATCTAATGTCACCAGAGTTTACGCGCTGACATCCTCATTGGATTTTCAGCAACCCGCCGATCCCTGAATTGTAAATCGAGCGCACCTAGCATGTTCCAGTCAACTGACCTCACTTCATCCCTTCAGCACCAACGTACACAGAGGAAATGATTAGGAAATGTAAATACGATGAGTTTGTTGTGAATTTGAGGGGATCTTTAGTTATTTCGGCTTCGAATATGATTATAGTTCCGCACTGTTCCTTGCAAAATTGTTGTTAAGGAGACACTAATGATGTTTAGTTGAATTAATCATATTAAACAGTTTTACAGTCTTTTGTTGTTGGAAAAGTAACTAAATACATTAATTTATACTTATGTACAATTCTGAGGTACAGGGGCTTCTCTTGAGTATTTTGATTTAATGCTTTATTGCCTACTTCAATTTCACTAGAGTTCAGAGTGGAATAGTGTGCATCAAGAGCATAAAAACATAAGAAACATGGTTATTCAATGCATTTAGCTCTACAGTATTACATAAAATAGTTAAATCAGCTGCACACCAACCAGCAGTAACTTTACAGTGCTGCATCCAAATAAATAATAGTCAATAATACAAAACATACTAACATATGTTTACTTAAACATATGGTAAATACAAGATCTTTTCTTGTAATTGAATATTTTTATTTTGTAAAGGATCTGTTCTTCCATCACTGAGTCTAACCTAACGGACTATAAAGGGACTGGGATGAGACCAGGCGTTTGGGTCACCGTTTGATGTTTGTGGTCTGAGAGTATGTGCCATCTGATGTCGTGCAGTCTGTAATCCAATCAGGGAGAGAGAGAGAGTGTAATCCATGTTAATCCCACATCCAGAGAGAGGGAGAGGCAGAAAGAGAAACCTAGGATAGGGTGGGTCATTAAGAGAGACAGAAACATTTGAAGGACAGCAGTAATCTCTGAAGGCTGCACCACAACCCAGTTTTATTGGTAAGGCAGTGAGGAAAACACACTGCTGCAGAATTTGTCTGTCTTTGAGTGTGAGTGTTTCTTCTCCTGTAATTCTGTCTCTCTGATCTGATCTCATCTGACAGCTGCCCTGCCTGTGTCCTGAAACCTTGTTGTCAGGGATACCTCTCCATGGAGACACAGTCCCAAATGCAAGGGAGGGCTTTAACAGAGAGGAGACCCTCACCCTGATGGAGCAGCAAGTCAAGCGAGAGGATGAAGAGGGAAAAGCTGTAGTGGTAGAGCGTTAAGAGAGAAGGTCACCTGCGGAGGAACCAGTGGAGTGGAAATCAACAGAAGGAAAGAAGACAGAAGAGTTGGATGAAGTGAAAGTTAACTTGCCAGGTAGGGATATTATTGTCAGAGCTGATTATCAAAAAAGTAAACAAACCAATGAGCCAAAACTGTTGCGAAATTGGACTTTCTTCCCAGTGTTTGTCATGTTTTGTATAATCTATCTGTGTGGTTGTAGGATGGGCTATGATCTTGAGAGGTTTGTGGGCTATGTGAACGAGGACCTGCTGTGCTGTGTGTGTCGAGACGTGTTGGAACGCCCTCTTCAGGCTCCCTGTGAACATGCCTACTGCAGCGCATGCATCAGTAGCTGGCTGGTCCATCACCACTCCTGTCCAGAGGACAGACTGCCGCTGGATGTGGGCAGTCTCAAACCACTGTACAGGTGTGTCACCATCTCTGCAGCCGTGCGTCATTGTCTCTGGTTATGTCTTTGTTTTTCATAATTAATTCTTAAGTTTTATAGCTTTACTATTCAGTGGCATCATAAACTTGTACTGCTCATCTCTCTCTGATAGTATTACTGTCTTTGTATGTTTGATGACAGGTACATGCGTAATGACCTGAACCGTCTGCAGATCCGTTGTGTGAATGCAGGACAGGGATGTGAGGTGGTCTGCACCCTGGAGAGCTTGCACACACATGAGGATGAGTGTGAGTTTGCCTTCATATCCTGCTCCAACACAGGTATGACACCTCACACTGACTGTCATCTAATGTGTTGTTTTACTTCTTGCTTTGAGAGTAATTGTATAATCAAAAAATTATACAAAGGTAATGTGACACCTGTGTGTGGGGGAGCAACAGGTGGCTCTTTTGTCGTCATGGCTACTCCACAAACGAGTGCACCGATGGGACTCAAAGCTCCCACAGACCTCACACACAGAGTGCACTGAGGGTCGACTTCCCATCATTCTTTAATAAGCATTTTAGCAAAGTGTGTAAGTGTATTTACAGTATATACAAACATGCTATCTGGTGCTCACAAACTGTGACTGTGACCTGTCATTGGCAGGTGGAGAATACATATGTTACCACTGTGGTATGTATAGTGACAAGTGACAGAGTGTGTGCATGCAGTGTGACTTTTTTGCAGTGTTAAATACTACAGGCACTAAGAGCAACATACAGTTTTACACAAGAGTGAACCTGATATATCTGTCACTGTCTGTGATTGCTGTGATCTGTGAGACGTTTGTTACATTTGGTCAAAGATGAGGCATAAAATAATAATTATAATAATTACAATATTCTCTTTATACTGTAAATGAGTACTCTTTTTCCTATTCTTTTGCTTTGTGTACATTGTAAAATAAATCATTCTACTGTCACATGAAGAAGAAAGCAGATTTTCAGTGATTTTCCCTCGAAAGAATGACAGAATAGCCAAATATTATGTTGTTGGAAAATCTATCTTGGAAAAAATAAGTTGGACCTTTTAACCTTTTAAGGTAATCTGAGATATTTTTTGCGTCTTCATATTGGATCTGTGCATCATGTATGATCAATCTTTGCAATTTGGTCATTTTGCATGAGTCATTTCCAACACAATGAATCTGTGTGAGCTATATTTAAGTCAAGTGAAAGATCTATCTGAGTAATATTTCGGTGCTGCCATTTCCTTTTGTAAAATGTTTGGTAAGCCCACTTTTGTTTCACGTGAGGCTCATGCATCACTGCACTTCTTTCTTCCCAGGTTGTCCTGTGCAGGTAGAGAGGCGGGGTTTGGAGGCTCACCTGTCAGAATGTAACTTCCGCAGCAGGGAGTGTCCCAACGGCTGTGGCCATACACTTCTCTCCACTGATCAATCACAACATAACTGTGTAGCAGAGCTGCGCACCGAAGTGGAGATGCTCAGGTTGTGTATGTCTGTGGCGAGGAAAATGTCTTCACCCTTGTACTACAACTGAGCAGTTTGAATTAGCTTTGCAGGTCATAACTTCAGTCTCATGTGATGTTCCCGGTAGGGCCGAGATGCTGTGTAAGGTGGAGGAGGTGAGGCGAGAGATGGAGTCTCGGTTGGACTCACAGAGGAGACATATGGTGCAGAAAGAATCGCAGCTGAAGAATGAGGTGGAGGAGCTCAAGGTGATGGGTCAATTCTGCAACACCTCAGTTTTAAGATAACATTAGACAAAATACATTTATTCAAGAACAGAAGTGAAGCAAAGATTTGAGGTACATGAACATTACTGAAGCTCTTTCTCTATATTTAATGGTTAGCTAATACTGTGACACTAGAGGCTTCACACTCAAATCATGAGAACAACATTATACGAGAGTCCTATGTTAGAATACTGTCTATCATGTTGATGTACGTTGAGTTATCGTGTGTCCTCTCCACGCAGGGTCAGTTGTCCCGTGTGATGTGTGACATGCGAGCCCTGTTAGGAGCAGAGCGTCTGAGGAGACAGGAACTGGCAGAAGCAGAGCTGGAGAAGAGGGAACTGTTGGAGCTCCTCAAAGACCTGCAGCCCACCAGGAGTCAGCATCCTGTCGAACAGGCGGCAAAAGACCAGCATCAGGGAGCGCAGCAGACACCCGGGTGGGAGCTCCACACAAAACCGACAAGACACCAGCAGAGGGAGGCATCCTTACACGCCTCTAGTCTATCTCTGCATTCAGCTCAGGCTATAACTGTATCAGGTCCACCGCCATCACCGCAGCTGGGTGAGGGAGCACGCAAGGGTGGTACCCGGAGTCTGACTCTGGACTGCATCAAGAGGAAGAGCCGGGAGGTGACGGTCATCTGAGTGGACAGGACTGATGGGATTTTAGCCAGATGAGGAAAGATTAAATCTTTATTTTTTTAATGCCCGGCAATAATTTCCAACAAGGGTTTAGTCATTAAAACAACAAGTACAGTGCATGTGCAGTAAGTCATGTAGTTTCTGGTAGATTTTTTTTTTTTAATCAAATATGAGTGTGGATTTGTTAAAGTAGAAAGAAATTGATATGCTGTGGACTGAAAAAGTGAAAGTGATCAGACAATCCTTTACTTTGTAGACTCATACTCAGCTCACCCCTTATCCTTTTTGCAAACAGATCATGGTGTAATGTCCCTTGAATTTTGTATTCATCAGTTTTCAGTTAAAAACAGTTACTTAAAGTAATTTTCTTGATCTCAGGACTAAATTATTTCCGGTGTTCTCATTACTGATCTATCATGTGCAGGTGGTTTCTGTGGAGAATTTCTTTTTTTGGAGTTTCTTGGAAGGACTTGGCATTACCAAACTCTTATATTATATTTTTGAAGTCTAAGCTAATCTAAAATGTTAAAAATACAAAGCAACTCTTGGAGGACAGCTGGTGTAGCTTTCATGTTATATAATGTTGAAAACGTAATGTGTTTTGGCTGCAATAGTCAAGACGACAGGGCTGCATGTATCACTAACAATATAAAATTTGACATCAGAGTCGGGACCTGGATGTTCTGGTGTTGCAGTTGATCAAGGCTATATTAGTTTCAAGTCAAATTGTACATCATGTACTTCTGCAAGTTTCACTTTATAAAGCATCATATGGGTAATAAGATCTTTAAGGAAACCTTGTCTCTCAAAACAGGTAACCCTGTTTAATGTCTGTGTCAGCACATTAGGTGCTGCTTAAAAACACAAGTAAAAACTCAATTACGAACACCTTTATTCTCTGATCACAACTCGAGATAACAAAAAAAAAAAAACATCAACACAGAGTCTGTACGTCATTGTGACAAATTCATCTCGCCGCATTGCCATGGAGTCAGTGTATATAACATCCTGATTGGTCCATTTGTCGCCATTAAAGGCTTCAGTCATGGCCCAGGTGAATTTACCTGGTGAAGGAGCGAACATGTCTGCCCCTCCCACCTCCACTCCCTCCCCCGCCACTGAACTTGCTCCCCTGAGATCCTCTCCCCCCACCTCCTCCTCCTCCACCTCCCCCACCACCTCCGCCTCCTCCTCCAGCACTGCCGCCACCTCCTCCTCCGCTAAGCCACGACAGCCCGGTGCCTCCTCTGCCCCGTGGAGCTCGGTCCCGAGGAGCCAGGCGATACGCACCTGGGAGAGAGGACACAAAAGCACCATATTTTTTAACTACATGTTCAGAAATTCATACTGCAAACTCATGACAAATGTATGTGTGCGTGTGTGCGTGTATATCATACTTGCTGGCGGTTGTCTAGAAGGCAGCGGTCCTCGTGTGAAGTTGCTCTGGCCACCGCGAGGTTCACTGTAGGTCCCTCTATGAGTGACAGCTGGAACCTGGCCGCTCCATGATGAACCTCTGCCTCCTTCTCTTCGTGTGTAGTTACCTACCGAACCAAAAGGAAAACATTTGTCACCCTCCAGTGGCCAAGATGTGATTTTGACCTGCACTGTGTTTAAAAAAATCCAAACTACTACTATCTACTCTACACTATACCAATAGTTAAACATTAAACCTGAGGTTCCCTTACTACCTTTTTCCAGATCTTTCGACCACATCTCTTCATCTATATCAGCGAGTGAAATCTGCTCAATTTTCATGAAGTAATGTCATCACGTGACCGAAGTATGGAACGAAAAGGTGGTTGTATATACAACATAGGGGAGGGATGACAACTGAGCAACTTTAATCGACTCATTAAGCTCATCTGCCCCTGACAGGTGGTTGAAAGCTCTGCAAAAAGCCAGTAAGGGGACCTTCACTTTAGATTTTTGTGTCAAACTGCTGTTTCCAGGGTCATGAATACATTTTCATGTATACAGTGTATAAATATTATTCAGCATACGTATGAACACAGCATTAGTGAAATGTTATGCATGTGGCGACAGACATTGATCAGGTTGCAAATTGAGAAATCGATCAAGTTCACTTTTAAACTAATTTCATTATGTGTATTAATGACACAAATAGTTGGTAAAGAGAACTAATTAGGTTGACTGTGCAGTTACCTGAGCAATTACACAACTGTGTCATTGTGAAAACATAGTGTCCATCAACAATACACTTAAATAGAATGATATTACATTACAGGATGTCTCATGTATGAGCCTATAAATACTTAAACTACACAAACTTACACGATCATAAACACAGGTCTTATAACACAAGACAATGGTTTTATAAATGATGGTTGCAGGAAGTGTGTTTGTGACTGAATATGTGTGTCTGCTGTGTGTACCCACCAGACAGCAGAACGCCTTTCGGTTGTGGAGGAGTAAAAAAGCGAGTCTGGCTATGGAAGGTGGCTCTGCCTCTGTTGCCAGTGAACAGTCCTCTGGTGGGGGGTTTGGGGGAACTCTTGGGTGGTCGTTTAGGGGGCAAAAGCCCAAGCGGGGTCGTAATGTCTTTAAACTCTGCCGCCACAAAGTCATCCACGTGCATGCTGGGGGGACGGGAAGTGTTCTGTTTGCGCTGGCGGAAGATATCATGGGGACGGGAGACATTTTGTCCAAATCCTCCTCGACCCCCACGGCCCCGCGGAGCAGCCATGATGTGGGCTCTTTTTGCAGGCTCAACGTAGTCTGATTTACCGCTGCAGGGAGATGCATGAGATGACATTCGGTAAGTTTACTGAAACAAGATTCTGTGAAAAGATTACAGTACAGATATGAACAAATACCCCACAACGTTAAAACCAGCCAAACACTGAAACTGCACCTTGATGTAATGAACGTTTCATGCTTGTGTTTGCCCAGTCTGAAGCCTTTTGGAGCCTTGGTGTGACCAGGAGAGGAGGGCTCAGACAGGAAGGAGCGCTCCAGCTCTGCCTTCAGGTCCAGTTCTGGACAACACTCCTGAGCCAGACCCACCAGATCCACCTTCATCTGTCAGACAGAGAGAGAGAGAAGAGTTGTGACCGTTTGCAAACTATAGAGCCACACACAGATAAGACGCAGAGCTTCACAACTGTAGATGCTTCGTCATAGTCCGTAACTATTTTATTTTCCAAAATTAACAGCTGTGTAAGAGATCAACAGTGAAATGTTTGCGATGTTTCTTATTCCTCTTTAAGCCCAATATGATTTATCATACTCTTTTGCTACACAGGCTTGATAGCCTTTAAAGCGCCAGCTATCTTCGCAGAGAAAGAATGAAACTTTATATAAACTGTTTGTAAAAATGGAGAAATAGTTATAAACTAAGCTATGAATCTAAGGAGTCTGGTCAGGTCTGATCATAAAACATTTTAATTTAAAGCAGATTGGTGTCTCACATTTGGACATGGTTTGATTTGAACCAGTTGCCTTGTGATTTAGCAATTATGCATTATTTGAATTTCTAAGAATGACATTCAGTAGTAGTAGAAAAGACATTCACCTTTTTTTTGCTACTGCTGATTTTATTGTTTTCATCTTTTATTTGGGGTATTTTATTTTATTGTAAATGTCTCATTTTACTGCCTAAATTATAGTTCTTCGTGTTGTAATATTGTCTAACCATGTTGTTTGTAGCTTTGTGTTGTCTGTATATAAAGTAATTATTATTATTAAGGCTGCTATTATTTTGACAAATACTGCACTGACTAAGAAAAAATAATGTGCAAAGGAGCAAAAAATAATAGTTCCCTCAAATGGTAATAAAACAAGTTAAATAACAGGGATAAAACATACAAAATAATCAGGATAATACCTTTTGCCATAATCGTGTAGCCCTAATGCATTTCCCAGAGATTATAAATGTACAGTATGTACATATACCCACGCACTTACCATGTCAAGGTCTGTTTCTATGTCATCAGTTTGGAAGGGAGAGAACCACAGAGCCTTCAGCTGCTCATCAAGAGCTTCTGACAGAATGAACACTGTCCTACAGATAACAATGCACACAGGTAATAATTAGTTTATCTCACAGCAAAAGTCATGGTTTACACCATTTTGTTATGAATATCTGATTAGATCATTCTTTCATTTTAAATGAATATTTTCCTTGACTCGGATCGTAACTGCTTCAGTAGTGTGGATGACAAAAAGGATACAGAAAAAGCAGGAAAAAAAAATTGGAGACAAAAAAAAAACCTTGCTCCGTGTTATCCATACCTGTGATTAAACTGGGCCCCAAGTGTCTCAGGCGCTGGCAGAGTGGGCTCAGTATCAGCTGCTGGAGGCGTGTCTGTGGAGTTCTCCAGTGTCTGCCTCAGAACAATCACATTTTCCAACATGGTCTCCAGGGACTCATCTTCTTTACATAGTTTCTACACACACACACACACACAACACACACACACACACACACACACACACACACACACACACACACACACACACACACACACACACACACACACACAGTAAGTTGAATGTCAAGGCAGAAAAACCAAACCAAAAAAAAAAAAATATACGCTATGTGCGCATCATTTGTACCGTAATCTGTTTCTCTAAAGTGGGGAGCGGATGTGTCTCAGACTCCTCCCACTGCAGCAGAGCTTTCATCTCAGAGCCCGACAGCAACCGTGGAGGAGGAGAAAAGGAAGACTCCTCGCCAGACCCCTGACCCTCATCAACACACTGAATTAGAACACAGACAGATCTAACAATAAAACACTCTCCAAAAGATACAGGAAACAAGTCTGCGGAAAAACAAGTCTCTGAAAAGTCAGGTGTAAGCTTTCTACAGTTTCACTCTTGGTTTTATGTTTTTTACTTCAATGTAAAACATGAACCAGCCATAAAACCAAGTACTTACCATTGTTTCTGTGTTGAGGATCTGTCTGAGGAAGTCAAGCAGAGCTGAGAGCAGATCTGCTGAGTCCTTGTTAAATGAAAACACCAGCCTCTTTAACAGTGAGCACAGACCTGCACCATGTTTCTTCAGAGCACTGAAACAAAGATAAAGTGTAATCAACGTCATGTTTGACTAAGATAAGGACACTATGCCTGGTAGAAAACGAATCATAAAAGGGAGACAGTGGTAATGCCAAGAAACAAAAAGGAAAGAACATTGTCATTTACACTTTGAGGTGGTAGAGTCCATAGTCGTGCTCTGTGAGGAATGTCAATGTCCTGATACAGGTGAGCAGGAGCGGCACACTGCTCTCTGCATTCCCCAAAACCTCCAACAACGCATTGCACACTGATGACATCATTTCTCGCCCTGGAAGTGCATTAGCCAGCTGCTCAGCCTCTGACACACAGCTTTCACCAGGTGGAGATACCACCAGAGAAATGTCCTGAGGATGACACAGATTTACATTTTAGGCTCAATCCCTCTTCGTGTACAGAAATGTTTAAATGTGCTGTTTGCCTTTCTGTGCACTTCATTTCTTACCTGGTCACACAGTGACTGTAATATTGTCCCCACTAGTTCGCTGCATTGCTGCTGTTGTAAGGAGTGGTCAGTTGGAGGAACCAACAGGGACAGAAGCAAGGGGAACAGCTCAGCCAGTTGTTCATCTCCCGATACTGACCCGGAGAGCAGGTGTAACGCTGCGCTCTTACAAGCTCTCTGTGACACCAGGGCATCCATCAAAGACAGCAGACGCAGGGCCTGGCCCCAGCACACACTTTTACCCTCCACCCTGCAGTCAGCACACATTACTTAGAGTTAAAATACAATTTACAGCACAAACACAAATAACTAAGTGCGTGTGTGTCTTTCACTCACGGCTGCAGCTCCTCCAGCAGCAGCTCCACCAGGGTTTTCATGATGAGTGTTGCAGTGGGTGAAGACAGGTCTGCCAGCTGAACACACACTCTCCTCAGCATGGCTAAGAGAGGAGGGCAGCTGGTAGCACACACACACCTCAACGCCTCAGAAAACACTTTCCACTGCGCCCGTATGTGCATGCTCCACAGCTTCCTCGTGTTTAAGGCTACAGCCACATCTTGGACTGATATCACCTATGGAGAGAGCAGTATGTCAACATAAACATGTTTACCGTGACTGGAATCTTTAGGTGAAACAAAGGACAACATAGCTAGTGAGTTAAGGTACCTGAGTGCTCTGCATTGGCAGTGGCAGAGGCAGGAGCTCAGACAGCAGCGTCAGGCCAGAGAACAGACCTTCAGGAGCTTTGAGCAGTGAGCCCAGCACCTCCTTTAGCATCAGAGACCAGGTGTTACTGGCCAGAGTCTCTTCTGTATGGGTCACCTGCAGGAAACACACACATCGTCTCAGAAAAATGACTACCAGTGACACTTTCTGTATCATATTTATTGGCTTAACAAAGACGCCTTCGTCCTGCCTCACTCACACACCTCTTCATTGACACCCTGCGTGAAGGTGAGCAGCACATCAACAATAAGTGCCTGCACTCTGGTCTCCTCCCCGTCCAGACGCCCAGTAGCAGGGATGGAGCAAACTATCATGTGGAGCGTCACCAACACACTGGCCACACGAGTGTCCCTGAACTGGAAAGCTCCCCCACGGAGCAGCTCTGTCAGCATGGTGCGCAACAACCTGAGTGTGCTGATACATATGCTGAGGATCATGCAGCGCTGTGGCGTGGGCCCCATGTGTCCGTGTACGCGCCATGGCTGCAGCAACACGCTGCAGAGCTTCTGCAGGACACGCACACACGTGTCCAGACCCTCTCCTGAGAACAGCTGGACTCCTGCAAGACTCCACTTAAGATCCCTCTGCTGACCTACAGAAAGGAAGAAAATAGTGATATTTTTTTGCATTCAATTCATGGCTATGTAGAGAATACTCTTTAGCCTAATATTGCTAATCTAAAATGAACCTTTAAAGAAAGAAAAGACAATGGAGCTCCAGCAGTTAGTTTTTTAGTTTAACGAACACTTAAAAAAAATCATCTTTTGTGTCTTTACCTTCTACAGCAGGAGGGGGGGAGGCAATGTGGCAGAGGACCCTGAGCGCAGTGACCAGTCCAGTTCCCTCAGCGGTCAAAACATTTTCCACATTCTGAATTCAAGTGAAAACACACATTGAAAAAGGCATACAGCACTCTTCATTTGCATATAGCTTTGACTCAAATATGCTACACAGCAGGTATATGACTGAGCAGTTCAGACTTGTCAGTGACGCACTGCAGGACGCAGGCTTTTGTAACAGTTTTGCTGTTTAGAAAGTTTGTATTCTTGTGTGGTTTTCAGAGCCATGAGCCACCTAGTCAGCTGGTCTGGTTATAAGCAGTGAAAACATTGTACTGTTTTCCTCTGATAATAATACTGAATAAGTTCTTTAAAAATCAGTTGAATAAAAAACATTACGTGAGATATCTGTACCTGTTTAATGTAGTCTATGAGGGTGGGAATGCTGCCAATCTCAAAGCGAAGTTTCTCCAGAGGCTCCAGCCATTTACTGAGCTCTGAAGAACAAAAGCACAAACATTCGTGCCAAAACTTTCTTACATGACCTGATATGTGAGTGCTACATTGGTAATAGTTACCCTGTAACTTAGCATTGGTGTCATCAGCCTTGGCTAAGGAGAGTAGTGGAGCAGCAAATTGTTCCATCATCCGCAGATCGTTAGAGCTCTGCACGACCAGTAAAACCAGCATACAGGCATAATTATATGTCACTGCTTTGCGAGCCTTCGCCTCACTGAAGGAGAAGAAGACAAAAAAGTGAAAACATACTCAGACATTAATGCAAGGTTGCCTGATATGTAACCAAGTGATGCAGAAAGAGGAACAATAGAAGGAGAAGACAACAGCCCTACCCCTGTCCATCTTTGCTGTGGTGCTGGAGCAGGGTGACCAGACAGGAAAGGTTGTTGTCCAAACTGCAAATGTGGGCCACAGCACTGCGGCCAGTCTGAGTGAAGGTCATCAGGTAGAGTGCATGGAGCATGCCCAGTACCTCTGCGTTGTCACCTTCCTCCAGCCCAACTCCCCCGTCTCCTCCTGTGGCCACATGGCTCATGAGCTCTGACACACCCTGCAGAGCATGCAGCGCCTGCATTAGCCACACGCCAAAGCCCTCTTCACCGAACCCTGGCCCTGTGAGAGCTCCCTCTCCTCCGGTCAACGTGCTCTCCTCACCCTCGGCGTCTGCCATCGATGCCAGAAGACGCAGCAGCAGGTTGGTGGAAGTGGGCTGGGCGAGAAGGAAGAGCAGACCTGGCTGAGTGAGCGACAGGAAGCGCAGGAGCTCTCTGACTGCCTGGGTGACACTTAAGTGCCCGGCCGCTGCAGCGGCCGACAACACCACTGTCGTGCTCTCCAGGAAATGGCATGCATGCATATACCTGAGAAAGGAGAAAGTGCAATATTATAATTCCAATGGATAAGTCACAACTACATTCAACTCTCTTTCTGAGTTTCTACATTACGTGGGGTTTGAGATCATGTCTGTCATGAACATGTACCTATACAGTGTTGGATATGGATCATCTCTCTCCTGTGGTCCTGTTATTCTGGCAGAAGTTGGGAAGGCTTTCCCAGGTGGCTGCACCATGCAGTGAGGGGCCGTCTCTAGCAGGTGATGCAACTCTTCCAAAACCCCTGCCAACCTATCAAGCTCTGCTTCGCTCACAGGGGGTGAGTTTAGCGATGGTTCCTCCTCCATGGGACTGTCAGCATCCTCCATCTCCTCCTGTGGATGATAGTTGTGATCAGCACAAAAAATACTTAATCATTGATGTGGCAGACACAGACCTGTGTGAGTGTGTAAGTACCTGCGGTGGTTCACTCCATGCTGCTGCTGTACGCTGTAGGTCGAGCAGGACCTCGTACATGTGACTTTTCTGTAGTATGGCGTTGCCAGCGGTTATGACCCTCACCGTTTCTTCACGCAGGAAAAGCTGGACTAGATGCTGGAAAAGACATAAAGCTCGGTGACTTCTCTTAATTAGGAAAAAATACTTAAAATAAATAATATTGTTTGTTCAACTACTAAGTGTTTCCTGATTGTTTTCTGCAAATGTGAAGGATGGACAGTGAGTCCTGAGTCTGTGAGGTGGATTAGCTTCTTGTTCAATAACAGGATCAGTTCAATATGTGCTGGCTCTCACTCTTTGTAGAAACTGTAGACACTTTCTCATTTGCAATTATATTTTTCATTTTGAAGTGGAAGTGAAAATCATTTTCATTGCACATTTGTTCTCTAGCTCCGGGAGAAAAAGCAAGTGTAGAAGTTTGTATACTGTTCTGTTTGTGTACTTGTGCTGCTAACCTGATAACCGCTCTTCTCCGAATCTTTTGCATGTAGGAAAGCCTCCACCCCATCAGGAGCGCTAGTCAGAGCATCCAGAGCTCTCAGGATACTGAGCTTCAGTGTGGAAGAGACGTGGTCCGCATGGAGCAGCTCCAATAGCACACCCAGGGCCCCCTCACGCAACAGCGCTATGAGGCCCTGTGGGCACTCTGCCAGGTGCGATGCTAGCTTGGCACCAGCTTTCAATTGTCTGAGGTTAAGAGCAATGGGCTGTGTGAGAGCGATCTCCATACTCAGAGCTTGAAGAGCCCACTTGACTAAAACTCCAACAGGATCCTCCACCTCACCCTCTCCCTGTTTAATTAAATAAGCCAACCCTTTGGCCAGTAGTCCAGGTGCCTCTTCCAGAGCAGTGACCCAGCGTGCATCTCTCTCGTCACCTGTGCTAACTAGTAACTCTTTCAGCTGGGCAACAGCCTCAGCCTCCTCTCCAACTGCTGGTCCTTTTGTACCACCAGCATCCCTGGGCTCCTCCACACTGGCCTTCTCAAACTGGGTATCAAAACGAGTCTTGTAGGGAGGGGTGAAGTAGAGCAGGGGTCTGAGTTCTCGCTCAAAGGGGTCATACTGGACGGGCGGGACAGATGCCAGGTCCTCAGGAGTGTAGTCCATGTCAAAGGTGGGCAACTTGAAGCTACCATTATCCAGGTCATCTTCATCGCTGGAAATCTGCTCATAGCCGTCATCACCTGGTAGGATGGCAGAGACAGGAGAGAGGGCAAATTTGAAAAAGTTAATTTACTGCATAGAAATTCTAAAAATGCTTCAAACAATATCTAGGTCATAAAAATATGCATGAGAAAGGATGAGAATGAGGAGGCCAATGACTTCTACATATTCCCTTTCTTGCTCATAAACGCATACTCTGACAAACCTACTCACACAGGGCACAGCATCACTTCACACATGCAGGGTTAGTTGGACATGCAGGATGAGACTACAGCACAAGCTCAGCCATGGCTGTGAAGATGTGTGAGGTACGCCTGCACATGACAGACTTATGAAACTTGATCATAAGCCTTCAGAGTAGGGCAGGGCGGGCTAGCTGAGAGTTTGGAGAATCCAGCGGTTGTGGATGGAAGCAGCATGCCAGAGCACACACTCTCTCCAACTGTCACTTAGTCCCAAATGGACCCTTCTCCCGTGGCCCCCTGGGAAGTCTGATGTGTTTGCAGTACCAAGGGGTTCAGGGCCGAGAGTCCATTTGAAAATGTAGCCTATCCTACTCTCACGTAAGAACTCCCCTACCTTCCTCCATCTCCTCTTCCTCGTCCTCACCCTCATCTTCTTCCTCCTCTTCTTCCTCCTCCTCCTCAGGAGCGCTCCCCTCTGTCCGGGCATCCTCCTCCTCCTCCTCCTCCTGCTCCTCCTCTTCCTCATCACCTTCTTCCTCTTGTTCAGCATCCGAGTACGTCTCATCAGCAGGCAGGGATCTCTCAGGTGACACGGCCTCCAGGTAGTCGTCACGACCCTCACACGGCTCGTCTTTGACCACGCCCACTGTAAATGTCACAGCACAGACCGGAGAACGACACAGTTTAACCAACGTCGCACAAGGCACACATAAATATGTAAACTATGTATTTATCTACAAAAATAAAGGCCTACTTAGGGATCAGTTTAGAGATCATATTGGTGTTGCATGTTGTGATAGCACACAGATGTGCAGCTCTGACCTGTCACTTGGACCTGCTCCTCATCATCGTCGTCCGGAGGTGGAGGTCCAGGTGGAGTACGAGGTCCTCTAGGTGCTGGTCTGGGTGGGCTGCCATTGTATTGGTCGTCTTTTTCCCACTCTTAAAAAAAAAAAAAACAGTACAATAGATTTATGTGACAAGCAAATCTGGCAAAAAGGGGAGATTAATTATTCAATGGATGGTTTCAGTTTCAGGAGGTGGGTGTGAAGGCGAGAGCGTTGGGTTAGTTTCAGCTTAATGATGCCCACCTTGTTTAATGATCCTCTTGGGCCCGCTTGGCTGTTGAGGGGGTGGGGGTGGCGGAGGAGGGGGCGAGTCCTGGTCATGTCCATGTGAGCGCTCTGCCGTACCATACACTGCAACAGTCAGACTGGTGTACCAGCCACGCAGCACCAGACCGTCTGTGTTCACCTGCACGCAAAAAAACATTCAGTTATTCACAAATCAAAGGGGAAAAAAACACTGAACTGACTTTGTTTGTGGACGACCATTTACCTTTCCACTGGGTCTGAATACAATGGACTTGTTCTCGTCATACTCCAGACTGAGGGAAGAAATCAGGAAAGGGAAGATTAAAATATCAGTGCAACTATAAACTGAACTGTTGAACCACTCTCCAGATTGCATATGTTTATCATTACTCTTTTAGATTTTATTTTTAAAATAACTGCATATTTTAGGAGTCCTCCGTTAAGTCCAATATAAAGCACTTTCTAACCAGCATATAAGCAAATAACCGTTGTGTAATTATGTCTAAAAAGCACTACCTCATCATTTGCAGAAAAGAAACCCTCTGTGCAGAAATGTTGTTGTTTTTATTTTGGCTTTTTTTGGTTTTACCGATCAACGTTACCTCTTCAGACCTTTGTAAATTAGTCACATAAAATGATCTGAGAAGGAAGATTCAGTCCTTGGTTGAATTGGTCTCAACCTGGTGTTGTATTGCAAAGGACTCAAAGTACACATCATTGTTTTATGGTTGGGAAACACTGGTCTTAATCACACTCCATGTAAGTGTAATATCCTGGTTTCAAATTTGGCCAACAATATTTGTAACATGCCTTCAAACACACCACTACTATTGTATTTTCTGTCACAAAAAAAGCAGCAAAACTCATCTTGTTTCAAAACAAAACAAAACAGTATTATCATTATAATCTGGATTATCCAGATCACAACACCCACTTGACCAATCTTGGGCTAAGAAATATTTGTCAAAAAAACATTTCATTCACATCTGTTTATAACATTTGGAAGATATTTTAATAGCAATCAGACAAGTTAAAAAAAATCTCCTCCCATCTTTCTCAGCAGAGATAATAACTTGGGTGTGTCATTACGCTCTGATGCTACTGTGCACACCTCTGTTATTATGAGGTTAGATTAAATATGCTTGACTCAGACATTCCACTATTCACCTATTTCATTGCGACCTCCAAGTTTTTGTGTCGCTTTCACCTACTGTGTGGGTGGGGTTGGGTTTCTGGAGAGACCAGTTAGCCAGGATAGAAACAAAGAGACATGAATATGGGTGGGTGCAGTCTGGCCTCTGAGAACAGGGCCTGCAAAACTGTGACTGGTTCTACAGGTGAGACAGACTTCAGCATTTTTAAGATCTGACCAGGATATACAGAGATGGAGAATGAGGAGAGGCTCATAGGAAAAGATAAACAAAACAAAAAGTGAACATCATTCTGACCTGCCCAGTCTGTGGAAGGTGGGGCTGTTGGTTTTAGTGACATTATTGAAGAACAGCTCCAGCTGGAAGGCGTGAGGGGACGTCTCCCTGGGAGCACAGAAACACAGGTACAGTAATGAGACAGTTAGGGCTCAGTACCCTTTTTTATATAAAAGCCTTCACTAGGTATGAGAGATGTTTCTATTTTCTTATCTTCCCAAATTACATACATGAGCGGGAACCCGAATATCAGAAATACCTCTTGATATGATGCAATCTATTACAACACCACCACTGACTGATGACTTCAATGCTTTAGGACAGTGTCAACAAAAAACAGATTTTCCCTACTGTTTATGCTGTAGTAGATATAGTTTATCTATCTATATATATATATATCTTATATATCTCAGGTATCCGTAGCAAACAAACATTTCCAGAGGTCACATATCATTAACACTGAGGTTAAATATTTCCTGCCACTAGGGATGAACCAATACAGTTCTGATACTTGGTCTCAGCACCAATACCAGTGCTCTCATTTCCCCAAATTTAAAATCTGCACAGCAGACATTGTAGTCATACACATGAGGCCAGGGAATGCCATGTTGCTGAAAACTAAGAATAAATGTAACAGTCAGTGGAAACACTAAACCTCATCATGATAATGACAAAGAGATTGAATTTATTATGAACTGGAAAGTTAAACACTGATACTGATCCAGCATATTGGACTGGTGCATCCTTATCCGCATCTACAGTACAGAGCAAAAGTTTTAGGCTCTTCCCCATGCTGGTCATTAGCCTACATCTAAATAACCCTTGTTAATATAAAGTGGATGGAAAAATTATTATAAACACCTCTCTGTATGGCATATTATATTTCATCTGTTGCAAAAGGACCATAAAGTTGAATCAACACCTCTCTAAAAAGTTATAATGGCAGCTATAATAAGATTTAGTGCAGAACTGTTATATTAGACTGCATAAGTTTGAGATAAGTGTGCCCAATAGATGTGAGCTGAGTGTCTGTGAGTGAGTGCATTTTTGCACTTACCCAAATGCTCTGTTGTCAGGTAAGTTGCTGTGAGCTTTTATCCCTGGAGGAATGACCCGCACCTCTGTGATCAGCACCCCGTAAGGAAACCGCACCACATCCACGTTGGTTAACTGAAGTGCAATTATCATAATTAGTACAAACATTTACACTAAACTGACCAGAGCAGTCACTTTGCTGCCCTCTCTGAGGTAAACATGGACAGGTCGAGAGTATAAAATTAGCATTAGCCACCTGGCTAACTAGCAAACAAACTGCACAAGGATGCAAAAGAAAACAGCTACGTAGGTAAATGATTAAATGACTTTGTAAAATATCGTTTAGGGTGTGTATTTGGTGCACTCAAGTATGCAGTTGTGTGTGGTTCAATAAAAACTGTGAACTGCAACGTTATCAAAACAACATGACACACTAGTGCTACTGTTAGCCAGATTACCACCGTTAGCCTAGAAGTTGAGCATCACTGCCGAAAACTCCTGAATAAACAAGAGGTAAGTTTTGAAAGCAGGTAGATCTGGAGTAAATATACAACAACATGTTGAGGCGTCAGATATATTACCTCTGCACTCTGATGTTTAAACGTATCTAGAAAAAGAAGCTCCGTTGAAATGTCCCCCGCCATCGCTCTCTTGCTGTGGGTCGGGCCAGGAGTAAACTTCCGGGACGGTGAACACTTCCGGAGCAAGTTCAGATACAGCGAGAGAGGTCTGACGTAAACATAAACAAACAAAAACATATAAACATGAACAAACCGATATACATGAACAAACATATACATAAACACAACCAAAGTATTAGTTAATAATATTATTCAAAAGCAAAAAGATACGTTTTTTCTTTATAATATTGTATTACAAGTTATATTACAGGCTAAATAATAAGACTAATGATAATAACATAAATATTTTTTTAGCTGTATAATTTTATATGTAGGCCTATTATGTATGTTATATATTTAAGATAGTTGGTTGATTCTTCTGGGACTATATAGCCTAATTGTAATGATTATGGGTTTGTTTATTTGTTTGTTTGTTTGTTTTGTTTTTTGTTTGTTTGTTCGTTTGTTTGTTTTAGTTATTTAGTGCATAATTTTATGCTTTTGGGTTATCCTTTTTTTAAATGACAAAACATGGCCACAACTTTATTCTTGCAATATTTCTGCATGGATTTTTGAGTTTTTCTGTATTTCAAGACAAAATGTAAATTTGTTATTTCATTGTCTATTGTCCTTGTTTTAATATACTCTAACCTTTCAAACAAAATTATTTATTTTAATTTCTAAAAGTATTTAACACAAAAAAGAGAAATTTGGATAAACGTTTTGATGTTTTGTGCGCTGATTATTCAATTTAAATTAGGTGACAGGTAACCATTTTACCCTCTATACCTCATGCCAGAAAATCATTACCCAGAGAAACACATGAAATGTATTACACAAAGAAAAGTGCATATTTTTCTGTTCTCCATGCTCTGCCACGTCCTAATGTGTAAACCACCTGAAGGAG
The DNA here is from genome assembly GCF_021018895.1 of Seriola aureovittata. Taxonomy (NCBI): domain Eukaryota; kingdom Metazoa; phylum Chordata; class Actinopteri; order Carangiformes; family Carangidae; genus Seriola; species Seriola aureovittata. The sequence continues at coordinate 13,467,867 of NC_079370.1, read as the reverse complement.
GGAGGGGGCAGGTAGAGAGTCACGTGGTCACACAGGTAGATGCACTACAAAAGCGGGGGACGTTCAGCCATTACTTCGAAATGGTGACTGCGGGAGGTTTAGCGTAATACTTCACACGCGACGAAACCTGGACTTACGGATCTCACCTTTGCGTTCAGGTGTCAAAGTAAAGGTGTTTATACCTCTCTTCTCCCGCGTGTGTCCTGTCTCCGGCGTATCTTAACTTACTGTGCTTAAGTTTTGTGTAGTATTATATTGTTTTTGTTTGGCGGTGTTTGTGCTCAGATGACGGCACAGGTAGACTACCTGGTGGTGGTTTTCACCGCCACATCTGGCGCGAGCGGAGAGCTGCTGGGATCTGACGAGAAGGAGCTCGTGCAGTTGGTTTGGCAGCTGGTGGATGTAAAGAACAAAACGGTAATAACTTATTACTACACCACTTGTTATACTTAAGTATCGTTACTCTAATAAAGGACATGTAGTGGTAAATAAAGGAGTGAGCAGGTAAACTGAACTCCAAGCGGAATAGACGCAAGTGCAAACGACAGCCATAAATGATAATGTTAATCTTTATTAAATCGTAAATAAAATGGTGAGCAAGGTGACTTTCCTCTTTATACACAATTGTTCTGAAAACATCCACAAATTGAGTCATCAAGTATCACATTAGGTCAAATGATATGTAATGTAAACAGCTCCCATGCTTTTGTTGCTCTTCCGTGTTATACTATCTATGTAATAAACATCTATTTTACGGCCATTTAGCACTATTATATGTCACAGCGCAATTAAACTATATGTCCTACACCCTGGGAGTTTCTGTATAGGCCTCTTTCAAGACTGACGTGTTTTTTTTTTCTGTGGACTAGTTGGGCAGGGTGCATGAGCTCCTTATTAAGCCTGACCTCTCAGACTTGACAGAGGAAAAAGAGGAGGAGGATGTGGTGGAAGAAAGCGTTGAAGAGCCTAATGGATCCGGAGCAGATTGTTCCTCTACAGCTGCAAGTCTTGAGGAGGCGTTAAACCTGGTAATAATCTCTCTGAAGTCAACTGAAATAAGTTTTTTAGCTGTTTCATACACAGTAATTATTAACACACAGCTGGTTGAGATGCTGGGACGAGATTATGAATGTTTTAATTTCTTTTTTCTAAATGTTTGACGTCTACCTTTTCAGTTTCATTTACAACTGACAAACGACGTGAACAGTGCGGGCGCAGGCACGTCAGTGTGTTTGTGTACAGACGGGCAGCTCCACATCCGCCAAGTGATTCACCCTGAGGCCGCGAGCAAGGTGAGTGAGCAGCTGGGTGGGTGAATGCCTCGCAGCCAGGGTGGATATTCACTAACTGCTGCAGGAGCCTTGAGCGCTCACACAGCAGCGAAGGGATGTGTTGTGTCAGCACTTTGCTCCTGGTTCAATTTAATGTTACGGAGAGAGTTGAGAGCCAGTGCTGCAAACCTGTCTTATGTCACATGCCCGTGCACATACCGTACCTGTACACATAAAACATAGCCACACAGTGAAGCTGATGAAATTCTCCCACATGTCTTACTTCCATGTGAAGTGTTACACAGGCTACTCTACTGGCTTGAACAAACAGCAATATGAGAGCAATAAAATGGCAGCTGTTGATGGGCCACACGTTCACATCCTTTCATTTAATCTCTTCCCTCTGCAGAACATCCTGGTGCCAGACAGTTTCTACTCTTTCTTTGACCTTCGGAAAGAGTTCAAGAAGAACTTCCCCACATCTGACCTCAAAACTTTGAATGTATACAACATGTCAGAGTGTATCCTTCAATGTTTACATTCGGTATGCTTGTGACTTTATTATGTATGTATTGTATTTAATGTTTTTGACATTTTTTGTTTTGGTTACTGTTCTGTGTGTTTTACCTGATCTTGTGTGTCACATATCACACTCAAAAACACAGAACACACTTTTATTAGAAGTTTTATAAGCCACGGGGTGTTGGCTGCAAGACTAGAGGTTTTGAAATGCAAATAGGAAAACAATGGCTGCACCTTACCAAGTGCTCAGTGAAAGAGTGTGTGTTTAACCAACAGAGCAAATCCCACACACCCTCTGGAACAGGAAAACTAACATCTCGCTCTGTGTGTTTGCTATAGTTTCTTTTTTGAGCTCTTCTTCAGTTTCTTTTCCTTGTTATTTCTCTTTCACACAGGAACCTTTTCATTTTACCTGTCAGACACCCATCTACACAATAATCCCTTTTTTCCTCTTGTTTGAGTTTGAGTTTAGAGTTTGCCTGTTTTTATCTTTTTGGCTTTTCCCTGTTTGTGTTCCTTGACTCCCTCCTCCTCAGCTCTTAGTATACCTGTTGATGTGCCCCCCATGTGGGATCCCTCAGCATCTCCTGATCCATCAGCCATATTGCCTGCAGAAATAGCAGTACAGCAGGTCCAGATAATGACCAGCATTGTCCTTGCGTTGCTTTCTGAGCCATTCTGTGAGTACCATACATATTTTACACTATGAGACCAAGAGTGAAACATTGGGAATGAGTTAGTTTGTTTGAATAATAGACCTATTGTGTGTTTAGATCAGAATGCTATGCCTTTCTATTTTGAAAATGTATTTGTTGTTTTTGTCATTTTTTAAGCAAAAACTCACCTGTTGCGGAACAAACAATAAATCAATCAATTGGAATGATAACTGTAAAAGGAAACTCTCCGTTTATAAATCCAAAATATAGTTTCCATTTTAGCCCAAGACTTTAGACAGTTGTCATGTAGATTACTAAGTTACATAATTTGTTTTATTTATGTGCTATCAACTGTGATTTGATTTCAAATGTCAGTTATCTAATTTTGGGAACCAAACTCTGTTGCTCTCCGATCACAGGTCACACGTTTTCTAACTCTGAGAGAGTTAATGAGAAGTTTGAGTCTGGAACTTGGTGAGTAGAGTTTGCTCAAGACAAGATAAATATTCTTTTTGTTCTCTGCCTCTGAAATCAACCCCACTTTGACTCCTGCCGAGCTAATGTGTGTGTGTGTCTGTGTATGTGTGTGTGTGTGTGTGTGTGTGTGTGTAGCAGTAAGATGGAGAAAGTGTGCGACAACACGGTGATCAGAGCCAGAGGGTTGCCATGGCAGTCTTCTGACCAGGATATTGCTCGATTCTTCAGAGGACTCAACATCGCCAAGTACGTTGTTATGGCATGCTCATATACACAGGTTTTCATATTGATTTTCATTCATTAGCATCATTCATACTAATAATACTCTGAGGCCTGCTGCTGACATATCAGAGTGCTATAATGCTCTGTATGTTGTGTTGTATAGAGGAGGGGCCGCACTGTGTCTTAACGCTCAGGGGAGGAGGAACGGAGAAGCTCTTGTTCGTTTTGTTAGTGAAGAACACAGAGACCTGGCGCTGCAGAGGCACAAACACCACATGGGCAACAGATACATAGAGGTAACCTGTCTGAACCCGGCTAGCCGTTACAAATGAAGTGATTCAGCCAATCTACCTAGATTTATTTTATATTTGATTATATATTTTCCCTTCATACACCTGATGACATTCCACTAATAATGATAATCATTCATCATTAAATCCTTTCTTTCTAATGGCAGGTTTACAAAGCAACAGGAGAGGACTTCTTGAAGATAGCTGGAGGTGAGGCAATAAAACTATGTACAAATAATCAAGCCTTCCTTACCAGCAGTAACCTGTTTGTGTGTGTGTAGTAAAAGTTGGTTAAAATGATCTGGTTTGAAGGTGAGATTCCTGGAACCAGATTCAGGTCACCTGACTAAAGAAACATGAATGAAAACTCACTCACCCAATATAATTACCCAGAATTTTTGTTGCATGTAGGAGTTTGTATTTATCTATTTTCATTTATACATTTAGATTTATGAAGATCAGAATTATTGCTGCTCCAGAAGGAATATTTTGAGTGCACGTCGTACATCCATTAGGAGATGAGGAGTCCAGTTATCTCTAAGGGAGCAGGACAGCTTTCAGTTGAAGTTAGCTACTATGACCAAACTTCGCTATGACTATTTGTTTCTTTCTCAGGATGAAGAATGCACAGATTGCTATTGCTATTTTTTGAATGTACTGTAATACTAACCTGGTTCGATTTTTAGTTGAGTTATTCGACTTTCATATTAAAAAAATTCATCCCCATCATCAATAATAGAATAAGAAGGTCACAGCCATGGAAAACACTCACGGAAGAAATACTTGATGCTTTTGAAATCTACAGTGTGATCATTTCTGTTTGTTTACTTGTGGTTAAAATAGGTGTGTCTCTGTCTTTGTGTGTGTGTGTGTGTGTGTGTGTGTGTGTGTGTGTGTGTGTGTGTGTGTGTGTGTGTGTGTGTGTGTGTGTGTGTGTGTGTGTGTGCCAGGTACCTCAAATGAGGTGGCGATGTTCCTATCCCGTGAGGATCAGATCATAGTGAGGATGCGAGGTCTTCCTTTCTCCGCCACACCTGAGCAGGTGCTCGCCTTCTTCTCCCCTGGAGATGGTCTTAAAGAGACGTGTCCAGTCAGTGGAGGGAAGGATGGCATCCTATTTGTTCACTACCCGGACGGGCGCCCTACGGGCGATGCCTTTGTTTTATTTGCCTGTGAGGAACACGCCCAGTGTGCTCTGAGGAAACACAAGGAAATCCTGGGGAGAAGATATATTGAGCTATTTAAGAGTACAGCAGCAGAAGTCCAACAGGTATGTCAAGGTGTCCGCCTGGATGTGGGTGTGCTTCTTTGTACATTGTGTACTTTTGCACAGTGGATTCATTTTTGTATTTATTTTTGATTTATAAAATGTTTTCTGTATTTGTCTCATCATCTTGGATTAACGTTTGTTGTTCTGATACTTTTTTATCTTGTTTGTTTTCTAAGGACAAATAGAAGGTTTTTAGGAACTCTGTGTTTGTGTGCTCACAGCGGAGAGTGACAATGTGTGGGTGTGCTTCTTTTCTCCACAGTTAATTGAGGGAATAATTGGAGTAGAGCTTAAGGGTGGGGACCTGCATAACAAGGGACTGTGTGTATTTTTTTTAAATAGATAGGTACACACAGTTACTTTAAATACTCTTCCTGTCTGTCTTTCTTTCTTGTGTAGTTTTCTGTAGTTTTATTGTTCTTTCAGTATTTCTTGTCTTCCTCCACTCCACCACCTCACTCGTGAGCTGACCACATGTGGACTAATTTTCTTATCTTTGCGGACTGATAAGCATACACCCACGTACATATCTATGCTGAGGCCTTTCGTCATGCTTTTATGTATGTCAGACTTGGTAGTTTTATTGGCCCTCTCCAGAAATGCAAACATGCTGGTGTCCTGCTGGCAACAAGCCCGCTCCGGTCTGATACTGCAACACATTCAAACACAATGTGGACACGTCTTTGTTGTACACAGGATGTCTGTCAAGTCATAGTGCTTAAGTGTATGATTGAGTTTTTCCTAAATTTTATCTGAGCAAGCGGAGAAATGACTCCCTCAAACAGTCTGTAGAGAATTCACAAAAACAGCATTTTTCTGCTTAACAGTCTTTGCTATAGGCAGTTGCATAATTTGTAACTGTTTGTTTTAGGTGTTGAACCGGTACTCATCAGCCCCTCTGATCCCCGTGGCCCCTGCCCCCTTGGTGTCAGTGCTACCCGCGGTGTCACTCCTTCCCCCTCCTGGTGGTTTAAGGGACTGCCTGAGGCTGAGGGGGCTGCCTTACACAGCGACTATAGAGGATATCCTCACCTTCCTGGGCGAGTTTACACACGACATCAGACCACATGGTGTGCACATGGTCCTCAACCAGCAGGTACATGCAATAACCGCACTGACACACCCATACAATAAACCATGCTGTCTGACATTTTTCAGTCATTTTTGACTGTGCTTGTTTCCAGGGTCGTCCGTCAGGTGACTGCTTCATCCAGATGACCTCAGCAGAGCGGGCGCTTCAGGCCTCACAGCGGCTCCACAAGCACGTGATGTCCAGCCAGCGTGGTGCGAATAGCCGCTATGTGGAGGTGTTCCCATGCAGCGCCGAGGAGATGGGCCTGGTGCTGATGGGAGGCTCGCTCTCACACACACATACACACACACACACCCGGAGCAGGAGTGGGACAGGGCTCAGCCCGCCGCCATGTAAGTCCAGACGTAAGTGCTGCTGGGAGCTCGGGGTGCTTCGGGACTGCAGGGTAGGTGGGCTCCTGCCGTGGGGGCAGTGTTGCTGGGTTTTCTCCAATCTAGTACTGTGGGAGGATGAGGACATCTGGTCTAACTAGGAGGATTCAAAACTATGTGTGTGAGAGTGCGTGTTTGTGTGTGCGTTTGTGAGAGTGTGGTACCTCTTTGTAATTTAGTGTGATTAAATTACCCATCTGCATGCACTGAGAAACCTCACGGGGTAACAGTTTATTCTACACTTTCAATTTTCACCTGTGTTCACACATTCTGATTGAATCTTGTAGTACATCTTTTCAGCAGCATGTTTGTTACTCATTCTTAATTTTACTCCCTTACCACTGCTTAAGTAATTCATAAAGATCTGAAAGGGTTGGAAAAGTGTAAGCAAGACAGCTTCAGTATCATCTAGCCTACAATAAGGCAAAATCGCTTACGACTCTCCAGTCTTATCAGATTGGTAGTGGTGGTTGTGGGATTTAGCCTCAATAGACTTGACGCACCTCAGGTGTGTGCGTCTCCTGTGCTTGTCCAATCAGAAGCTGTGGGAAAGGTGGGCAGAGTGGGCTGAATGCTGGTGCGTAGATGTGCCTTGTTCTCCGTGTCTGTAGTCCTTCACTATAAAAACAATGTTTTTGAAAGCAGATGTACACACGAGTGAAAAGGATACAGCACAGGGATTCAAGGCGAGACGTGTGTGGGTAGTAGTGAGGTAGTATGATTCTTGAGCAGAAATACATGTTGGACAGGAATTCCCTGTTCCTCATAACAACAAACTGAGCCTGTGGCCTGAAAGATATTCTGGGGAGGGGGAAAGTGACCAAAAACTAATGACAGGCCTAAAATGGCATGTAGAATATATTATAAATTGGGTATTACTTCATAAAACTTGTTTTTCTGCAGAATATATCAACAGCCACTGCAGAACATATTCACAGTCCAGTTCAACGTATCCTGCACAAAGTCACTTTCACTCTTTAACACATACATACATGTGTCAGATGCTGAGTAACGATAACGGAGGTCATTGTTTGCGAGTTTGCATGAGCATCTTGTTCTAAAGCAAACAATGTCCAGACCATTGTGACTCTGTCTACTTCTGTTGCTGTTTGTCCAAATTTTAAGTCTTGTGTCTCTCCCTCTGTTTTCCTCTCTCCAGGTTTATCCCCTCCATCCTACTCCTTCACTCCTGCACAGCCTGTCTTGCCCACAGAGGCTGCTGCCCTCTACCCTCCCATTGGTCAGGTGTTACTGGCCCCTCGCCCCCTGCCGCCAGGACACGCCTACTACCCCAGCACAGCTCAGCTATACATGAACTACACAGCCTACTATCCCAGGTAGACAGTGATCATTGAAGATGAGCAGAGGCAGACACATTACATTAAAATACAGCCATTCATGTTAATTACCTGATTCGTCAGTCTAGTGACTTTAATTCTGATTCTAGTCAACTTCTTTCAAAACTGTTACCAATCCTCACATTATTTGTAGGTTTATGTGGTATTTCAATACGCAGGGTTATCATCTCTTCATATAATATCATGACAACAAATAGACAAAAAATTATAGCGATATAAAAAACTAGAGTAGCATACTGATGTGATTAATCCTGATAATCATTCGATAATTCATTCATTTGTCCAAAAAAGTGTCAAATTTGTCAGAAGTCTTTCTAGAGATGTTTGCAAATTTATTGTACGTGGTGCTCACACTTTCCCACATAAAAAAAAACCACTCCATAACCAATACAAATAAATTTAAGAGCCAACAGATTTTCATGCCCTGAACTGAGCCTGCAACACAGTGTTTACTTGCAGGCTGTGTGGTGCTGAGTAAGCAAATAAGAAACTAGACCAATATTGTTTACATGTTTGATTTTTTTAACCTTCTGTTTGCATGGGTATTATTATGGTAACTTGAAGCACATGAGTGCACTAAAACATTTCAAGATACATTTACTAGAACCAATGAAATATATATTGTTGATTGTTGTTCCTTTTGAAAACTAAATATAATTTCATTGATCACTTGCCATTTTTGTTAAATATTCCCAGACTTTTAATGCAGAATAACACAAAGAATGTCTAAAAGTGTTTCCGCAAATTTAATCCATTTGGCTGCAATGTTTAATATTAGGCAAGAGATTGTAGATTAGTGGGTTTTTTTCTGCATCCCTTTGTTTGTATTGTTGATTCACTTTGATTCACCAAAAATAGACTCTTGTTCAAAGTGGAAAAGGAGGAACAGTTCGCCTTTGATTTAAATGCATCTTGCCAAGGAGAAAGACTGGAACAAGGGTAGTTAATAACTGAACACTGCGGTATCAGAGAACATGGTAAACATCAGTGACCTCTGTTTCTCCCTTGTCAGCCCTGTGTCCTTGAGAAAACAGACCATTCATAGACAACACCCAAAGTTACTCCCACTTCTGTGATTCTTATGTGCTTTGTTTGCCCAGAAATATGCAGCTGACAATACATTGTTTTTGTTGCTTCTTAGATATTTTCAGGATAACAGTCTGTCCATACCTTCTCTCTTTTCTTCCTCCAGTCCACCTGGCTCACCTACCACCGTAGGTTTCTTCCCCTCCCCCTCCTCCCTCTCCTCCCCAGGGGGGTTGGTGCGCATGCCAGGTTTGACCTACAACAGCAATGGAGTCAAAGACCTCATTAATGCAGTGCAGGGATACCAGGTAAGAGACAGTTCTCTTCAAACACAATTACTCATTAATCCAGTCCTTATATATGCAAATGATCTGTGCGCTCGGAGTTCACATGCACATTCACTGTAAGATCCATGTGTTGTATTCAAATCTCCTTCTATTGTGGGTGTATGTTGTCAGGCATCCACCGTGTTTGCCCAGAGGCTATCAAACTAGTTTATCCTGTCTACTCTCCCTGTTCTGTCACTCATGCACTGTTGCTTGCTTAGACTTGAATTGGAGGAACTCAAACCTTATTTAAACTTGGAAGACATTGAAGAATCCCAGGGGTATGACAAATAAGTGGATTTATACCAAAGTTATACCAAATTAAGAGAAATTAATTAAATATGAAGTCGGAATGAATTTTTTTTCTTCTCATGAGCAAACTCTTTCACCTCCATGACAGGTTTTACAGATCCATGTGGTCTTTAGGGTAGTTTCTGTGGTTGCTTGTATCTCAGCCCCATGTCTCTGTCATTCCTCCCCGTTCCTCGAACCACAGTACGCCCCAGAGGATGCTCTCGTGCACGCCCATGGGCCTCTGCACGCTCACGACCCGACCAGGACATTGCTTACGCAGCCCAAAGAATGGGTGTGTATTTAAGGTGTCTGAGGCAGGTGGCAGGTAAGGATTGGCTGAGGGCTCAGTGAAGGGGGTTTTAGTTTAGACAGTGATTGTAGCTGTGGCTTGGGTCTTAACTGGTCCCCGTGGGGTACAGGTCTCGACACAACAGTGATATTTTTTGTGAAAACAGAAAATTTTCCACTAACTGCACACGGTAGCAACAACGGCTGACTGAGATGAGTGGTTAGAGGAATTTTTCTTGGATTTTAGTCAATCCTTGGGTTTTGTTTTGAATCATTTTGACGGGATGCTGCTCTGACCGACTGTCGGATCCTTTTATGGAAGTCTGCTTTATCAAATACTGGCTACTATTGCTGTCATCTCAAGAAGTCTTTTATGGGATACAGCAATAGCTTAAAGTTGACCGTTCACTAAACCCTGCCCCAGCTTAGCAACTAGAACTAGGCATGGCAGACCTGTCAAGCTTTGGATTTCTCTATATGCCAAAACAGTGAGAATGTGTCTCTAGTAAGAGCTTTACTTGATATCTCATGAGTTTGGATGGTGGTGTTTTTCTTAATCACTTTTTTAAAAAACAAAAACACGAGGAAAATCTGTAAGGAAGATATTAAACTATTTGTTTTTCTACTCTGACATAAACTGGATTTATTAAAACTAATCAAGCGTTACTTTCAAAAGGACATGTAGTGAACAAACTATTATGTGAGGTTACAGGTTACATAATAGTTAGAAATACAATATTTATTCAGAACTGGAACATCCACTGCGTGGGAACTAAGGTGCTAGCAAAGTTTTGATTATTTTAGCAGCTCTATTTTAGTTTCTAGAAGAACTGAACTGAAGAAGCCTTTCATGCGAGAGGTGAAATTTCTTCAAGAACCTCAAGCAAGTCCATTTGCCTTTGTAAAGCTCTAAGAAACAGTTTTGAGAAGTTTATCCTAGCACTACATTTGCCAAAATCACTTTTATTTCCTCTTATTCCTTTAGTTTTTAGTGTCAATAGTTTATTCTAGCTAGCTACAGCTGATAAAATCGGCTAGCAACAGTTGGGTTGTCAGCTATAAATGAGATGCCTGCTTTTTATTACTGCTGTCATCTGTTATCGTTGTAAACTGCCTGTGTGTGAGAATGAAAAGCTTGACAAGCATAGCAACAGTAACTAAGAGGGGCGTGGCTTACTGAATGGTCAGTTGGTGGTGTTGTAGTGTAATAGTACAATATTGGATAATTACAGGTGTGACCCTCAAGCGGTTAAGAAGGTGATGGGTAACATCTGGTGCTGGTGTAAGGGCTCTGTGTTTTACTCTGTGCTTTTACTCTGGGATAATGCTCTTCTGTCTCTCTCTCTGCCCTCCTCCCCCTTCCTTACCCCAAAACTCTCCCTCCTGTCCCCCTCCAGAGTCCCGCAGAGTCTGTGTCTCTCCTGAGCAGCAGTCTGATTGGTCAGTCCAGCGGAGGTGATGCTCCTCTTATGTCCCTCCCAGCTCTCATGACCAAGCCGGCGGGACAGTACCTGGACCTGACCCTGCTGTAGGGTCACACATTATACAAAGGTCATGTGACAGTGACTCGTAATGTATTGTTAGGTTTTTAAAAATAGTCTTTTAGATGTGTTATTTATATCTTTAAGAACAGAAATTAATGTATTTTATACCAAAATCATTGTGGCCTTAGCCAAAAATAGCAGTTTTGTCTTATATTGCACAGTGTGTATTTTAAAAGCTTTATAGAGATTTTTTAACATGTTATGATTTTATTATCGACTATGATATATTTGCTAGCCAAACTAGAAAAGAAAGACCTAGTAGCAACTGAGCTAAATCTTTCCTTAAGCTTTTCTGTGAAGAGTGAAAGTGTGTGTGAGTGTGAAAAAGATGAGAATGAGTATTATGCATGGCTGTGTTGATACGTTTTAATACTTAATCTGTTTATGCAATATATTTTGTGTTTATATACATTTGATACAGTACATAGTGATTGTATTGGAAGCTTTAGTGCATGAAGAAGTTAGTAGTAAAACTTTAAGATGTTTACATAATGCCAAATATCAATGCACTGCTAATCAATAAGACTATTAATGAATATAATAGCAGTATCTCTGAATGACAATATGTTACACTGTGAGGTTGTCAAGTAGTCCGGTCCTTGCATCAGACTTCACTTACAAAAATGTGACATCTCACACCTCATTAGCCCCCTCCTTTCGTCCTTTAGGCACCCTATATGGGTCCGTTTCTTTGTTGTGTAATGCCAATGTTGTCTTGCCTTTTGTTTTGGAGTAACACCTGAGCAGAGGACAGCCCCAGTTCTAGAAACCTAACCACAGGATTGCATTCTTCAGAAATACTTGTGTCACAAGCTCTCACCTTACCGAGTGGATATCAGGAGCCAGAGGTGTTTCTGACAGATTTTATTAATATTTTGGTCATATAGGACCAACAGAGATTCACCCCTTTGTTATTTCCCCTCATAACTAAATCTTTTGGAGAGTAGCTATGAGGGAGAATATTTTGTTTTGATATGTACCTTGTGGATTTAATTGCCATTTGTAGCCCGAAAAGTTGCTGTTTGGGCTCCATGTTGCTGTACGACGTCCTACAGTAGGACTTTAAACTCCAGCTCAGGACGTCCTGCTGCGGTAATGCTGAAAAAACAATAAACACAACGTGAAGTCTGCTCGTCTCCAGCTGTTTGATTTCACTATTTGCCTTCAGTGTGTCTTAATTCACTTTGCAGCGCACTCATTGTCTGTACTTTGGGAGGGTTTGTGAAGTGCAGCAGCACAAACACACAGGTGGAGCTGGTGATGACAGAATGTGGCTCGAGGCAAAACTGGGGGATCTCACACTGTCCTCAGTGATTAACACTGTGTTTCCCACATTCACACACATGCTATGGCAAAGAAACTATTGTCACTCAGACACACTAAACACATTATGTGAGACGATGGCCTTTTTTTTCACAGGGTGGAAAAGTGGAGCATAGAGAGTGCAGGAAGGGGCGAGAGAGAAGGAAGGCAGACAAAACCATGTCAGACCCCCTCAGGGTAGATTTGGCATTGTGTAATACAATCTTGTGCACCCCACCCAACTTGATCCCTTTTAAACACACTCGCTCATTCTCCCACTCACAAAAAACACGGTCTAAACCAGCATAGCAACACCATTAGTATCCATGCAACAAAGCCCAGAATACTTCTTTTTGTCCTTAACCTTTATCAGAGTTTACTGATATATGTTGTCTACTGTGGGGGAAAAAGCAACATGTTATATAGTTTCATAATTTTAAGAAATTGTTCCCATGTGAAGTGCTAATCCTGGGATAAGTGCAACCACTTTATCCCAGTTTAAAGTGTTTGTTTCATTTAAAATTAAAATTTGCATATTAGAATTTTGAGTTTATTATAGATTAGAAGAAGCATTTGAATTGAAAAATAATTGCGTCTTTGATTAAGTATAATCCAAAGGATATTAAGAGCTGTGGGGGAGGTGTGGACAGACAGAGGGGGTGGTTATTCATTCTTTCTTTTTGCTAAAGGGAGTGTAGTCAAATTTAACATTGTCCCTCCAAAACAATTTTTCACTGTTGTCTGTGCTTTATAGTTTATACCAAGTTACAATAGTACCACGGTGAAGTTAAGTGTCATATACCCTTAGCTGTTAATTAATATAATGAAAGTCAGAAGCCACAGAGCTTGTGTCTCATTTATTTAATCAGTGACTCTGGTTTTAAATGTTGATTTAGAAGCTTTTGGTTAAAAAAAATAGAGAAACCAGATGCACCATTTATAATGTTTACCATCATTTTGGCAATTGCTTATTCCACTCCTGTGTGATTTGGTCAATATAAACTCTAAAACCCCAAACATGAGGTTTATGCTCCCTCCCATTGATTATCTTGTTTACTGTCTTGCCCACATGAGTATTTCTGTCAAATCCACATTAATTTGTTCAGTTATAAAGGTATTAACTCACACTCTCTTGCTAATACCAGAGCCTTTCTGCTGCTGCACTGTGACTTGAAGATGAATTATCTAGCACTCAGTGGTTCACTGAAGGACAGAGTAGAGGTGTAATTACTGGCTGACTCATTGTTCTGTACCTAACAGGTGTGTAGAGGCAGATAAATCAGTTATATTCTTTATAACAACATTCCCTCACTGGGTGGGTTAGGCCTTCATACACCCTTAACACTTATCCACACTTAGCTACGCAGGGCGAGGCCGATCCACATTCCCATGTAAGTGCAGAGACCAAAGATGCTGCTACAGAGTTGTCAAACCGATGATGTGGCTTTTATTAAGATCCAACTGAGGGCAGGAACAACTCAACACATACAGTACAGCAGCAGATCATATGCTGCCTCAGATGTGGTTGTGACAAAAGAAAGCCGAGCAGCAGGGTCGTGCTTACTGATACCAAATTTCCAGGAACTTGACATCTGAGAACAGTTTTTCATTTGACCTGTAATGAAAACACAAACGGCATGTAAAAAAAAAAAAAAAATCAAGCAAAGTGATCCGTGATCTGTTTGTCATGACAACCTGTAACACAGGCGCTACAGGAGCAGTGTTTGCACATTTGTCTCCCTCTAGTGGACAGATTGGGACTGCAGCTTCACAGTCGCAGTACAATCCAGTCTCAACACCTCGTCACAATTCATTTTCACTCTGTTCAGGAAGTTTCTTCAACCTCAAATGCTGCGCATGTTTTGGCATGTCAAAGTGGATGTCTGAAGAATAAGAATAAATACAATAAGGAAGTAAGCATTTACAGTGCCTGCTCTGTTACAGTATCAGCATATTTATTACAATGTCTATTTACATTTTGAAGAAACTGATTAGAAAGTGAAGTGACTTTCCACTTCAGCAGTGCTTTTTTAAAGTGTTTAGCTCAATGCTTCAACAGTCGCTGTCTGAAACACAGTTTAGGCATCAACGTGGACACAGTGATGATGAAATCACGGAAAAACCTAAACATAACCCCAATGCAAATCAGATAAACATTTCATCTTGTGATATAGGTATCATGCAGGCAGCACCAGTCATATCTGTAGCTTGTCTGTATTGTGTGTGTGAGTCAGTCAGTTAACTAGTGAGTCCATTTGATTCTGTCTCACTTATAGTTTATACAGTTTCAGTTTGATGAATATAAAGAACCATTCTTCTAAAATAACATTTAAGCAAATATAACAATCGGCTTTATGCAAATATATATTTATAACTGCTGAACGTATTATGCAAATATACAAATGTTGATTGCAGCCAACGACTTTGGGACTTCTTTTTACACTTCCAGTTAACACCTGTTTTTGTCTGTCACAGGGGTCAAGGGTCAAGGTCTCAGAGCTCCGTCATCAGGAGGGCTCTCAGTATCTTCTCTCTGTCCAACCTTGTTTCCTCTCCGCTAAACACACACACAAGCATACAAACTTATCGTTACAACAAGTTTAAACAATTAAGTTTCCTTTATGTAACCTGGTAAAAGTCTCATTGAGAATGAAATACAGTTTTCAAGGGAGATGGCAGCATAAAAGCAGTTGTACAACAATATAAACAACATATACAAGGTAAGACATTTCTGCATCACAAAGGAAATAAGCAGTAACTACAGAGACAAAGAAGTTAAAAAACTGTAAAATTTTGAATTTGAATTCATGAGCTAATTTAGTAAATTAATCTTTAAAATGCTTAACCACTTTAAATGATGTGAATTTCAGCAGTCAGAGGCAGCAGAGACAGCAGGCTTCTCTGCTAAGCTATAGGCTATTAGCTTTCAGCAGGACTAGTTTATCTTGGTAATTTATCTTATTTAGATTACAGGCTCAGTAACAGACTTTGTTACTAAAATGTTGACACATCAGAACTGATTGTTTGTCTGTTATAAGAAGTGGGTATGCTACCTCACCAGTTAGACATAAATATAGTTTTTTTCTGTCCAAAATTACACATTTCTATGTCATGTCTGCACCACAGGGTTATCCTCATTTTTGTGAAATATTTGGACCTCAAGCAGTTATCTAAATGAAACCACCGGCTGGAAACCAGTGGTTTATATTCAACAATGCCTTGCATTTCATTAAACTAGTTATTTGTTTTTATGTAATATCTTCATGTGAAAAGCAACTACAACCGTCAAATAAATGTAGTCGAGTAATTAAATTAGTATAAAGGAACATGAAATGGAAATGGAAAATACTCAAGTAAATGCAAGTGTAAATGTACATAGTTTCTTTCTACTAGTGTATAAACGTGTCCCAAAGAGCAGAGTAGAAGTGTGTTACCTGTCATTATGGGCAGAAAGGTAAGGGGCCAGGTGAGGAATGGAGCTACGGTAGTAAGAAGGGGACAAGTGGGGGGAAGGTGAAGGAGAGGGACAGCATGGACTACCCAGCTCCAGTGCTGGCATATTATCCACCTGGAATACACATTAGTATATACGCACACAAAGACATATCTCTGTTTACTTACAGATAACACTGAAAGACTGAATTAATCCCCCCATAAGTGGAGTGAAGTGCACTAAACAAACGTGTGTGTGTGTGTGTGTGTGTGTGTGTGTGTGTGTGTGTATTTACCTGTGGGTATATGGAGGGCTGTATCTGTTTGTCCAATGAGCTGCTAGAGCCTGACTTTCCTGTACTCTGGGAGGAGATGGCTGCAAGTGCCTCTGGCAGATTATCTTCGTCTTCATGGTTACTGACGAGCAAAATAAATTGAGAGACTGAATGACTTACATGACCTGCAGACTGCTCTGAACAAAATGTAATTTTCAAAGGGCGGAGATAGCAATGCTTTTGCTTCAAGTACTCAGTGGAGTATTTGTTTCAGGAGTGCAATTTCCCACTCATAGAAGCTCAAGTGTTGCTCTCTGAGCTCTGTCCCTTCAACAGTAATCAAAGGTGGTGTGTACTCACAAGCTGAACTGTCTGACCAGTCGTTTCCTGCGGTTGCTGCTTGGGTTAGCTTTGGGTTGCAGCCTCTCTGGCGTTGGGTTGCGGTCTTGCCGGTGGGGCGTCTTGTCTGCAGTCAGACTGGATGCAGCTGAGTCTTGGGATGAGCTCTGGTACCTGAAGACCAATTAATATATGGAGAGTTAGTCTCAGCTACTCATGTGTAGAAACGTAAGCATGTGAAGGTAGTGTAAGACCACTGACCTGTCGTTGAGGGTCTCATTTGAGTTCTTTCCTCTGGGTGTTGTTGGAGCCTCCTTCTTCATATTGGAGGAGAGAAGGATGAAAATATTTAGCCTCTTGCCTGCATTGTTGTTAGATACGCAGCACAGTACACAGAGCTCCATCAACTCACCCTGAAAGCTGCCTCCATCTGGGCTTTGAGGATGTTACATTTAAGGTGGTCAGGGATGATCACCGGGGAGGCAGGAGGGTGCAAAGACTTTTCAGACAGCTGCTTCTCCTCTCCCTGCCAGGGGGAACAAGCAGGGCAGTAAGAAGACCTGGGTAATGCCTCTTTACGTAAGCAGAATAGAACAACAGTGTGTTGGAAATGTGTCTGACCTTGTTGTCCATGTTGATGTGCAATGAGGGCCAGGGAGGAGAATCGCTGTCTGACTCCAGAGCCTTGAGCAGAGACTGAGAGATGTCCAACTCATCCGCTGGGCAGGGAGGAGTTCGGCGTTCTAATATACACAAAGTTTAATGATATTGTACACACATAATATTTTATAGGCAACTTTGTTCTTTCTTCAGACTCAAAGAGAAAGAAGAGAAGTGAGAAAGAAAGAAAGAAAGAAAGAAAATATGTTAATAAAAAGGGGCAGTTCATACAAATCACAAAAACGTAGTTTCCCACTGTACTCTTGTGGTATCTAGCCATACTGTATCTGCCACAACCTCAGTCCAACAGAGGTGAATGAATGGAAAAAATCAAATGCAAATTTCACTATGCAGAGACATTTTCCCAAATATTCTGGGTGATAAACAGATCTTACTTTCAACAACTTCTACAATTTTGTCTTGGTGAAAACTGTCCACACTGAGGTTTGAGGATAATCACATTATATACTTATGGCATATACATACATATATATATATATGTATGTATATCCATCTATTTGATTAATGGCAGAAGTCAAGGTTGTGGATATTTCTGTGTCCAAACAAAACCAAAACTATCTACATGGCTAGATGCCACTAAAGGATAAAGGATTAACTGACAGGTTCACATTTTTTTTAAAAGTCTGCTTTAAAACAATTCTCTGGAACCCATATGAACATTGAAACAGGTTTTTCTCACTGTTATCATTTCTCATGTTCATACTGACCACTGTGTGTGAAATTTGTCCCTCCATCACTTACACTGGTGTTGCACTGGGGAGGGGTCCTTTAATGGCCACTTTGAATGGGAGCGATGATTGCAGCAAGCAGAACCTGTTCCATTGTTATATTGGGCACATGACTGTTATCTTGAAAAAAATGTGAGTGGGAAACTATGGCTTTAGTTTGTGATTTGGATGAGCTGCCTGCTGACCAACATACAGCGCTGAACATGAAAAGAGCATTAGCGTACGATCTAGACATATGACAGATTTGCAGACAGACACTGTTTAGACGGCTCCTCCTCAGGCTGAGAGTACTCACTGTTCTTGGTGTGTGTGTGACAGAGCGTGTCGTGGCTGTGTGTGTGGCGTCGGTGATGGTGGTGGATCTTGCCAGAATACGAAGTCTCATTCTCCTCGATGCTGAACTGATGGTCTGAGGCGGGACCACTCAGAGGGAAACTGAAGATGACATGTAGGCTAATCAAAACAAGCCCCCCCCCATCCTAACAACATTCACTTCTTCTACCAACGATAATAGTTCTAATAAATCATTAATATCTAACTTTCAATCATTCTGACTTCATGACTCAAGTTTCTAAAGCTTACTCATCAACAAGAATCATCCCACTATAGATGCTGAAAAAGACAGTAAATGACCATTTCAACTGGGCTTAAATTATAAAACAATGAAAGACAGATCCTTGCAGATGTTAGATTTTTTGCAATTACAAACATTTTGTTTATTTGAAAAGCAATAAAGAGATATCCCTAAAGGCATCATGTGAAAAAAAGTAAAAGGCAACGCACGAGAAAACCTTGGCCACATTTTCTGTAAACAGTTGTTTGATTTAGTTAATCCATAACCTGACACACAATTAATGTAAAGTTTATTCAACAGCCTCACTTGGAAAGCACAAACACAACACACGCAGGTTTTCTATTTCACACTGATCTATACACAAAGCAGCTTAATCCCTAAACCAGCATACAGTATGTGCTTAACTGGACCCCCTTTCACCTGTTAGAGAATTACCCTATTCAACACTCACATCACTTTATTCCAGTCTATATAAAGTGATTTGGATAAATTAGCTGTCATAAGATTTCTAAGGCATAAGGATAAATCTAGTGGCAGATTTGCGAACTTCTAGTAAACAGAGTGCAATTGAAACACAAATCACAAATACATGTAAATGTTCACAAGCAAACCAAGGCACAAAGCTATTAAACCTTATTTATCTTATTTGTGTCCCATTGTTGTCTTTTAGTCTATATCAGCAGTTTTAAAAGAATCAGCCTCAACATTAAAGCTAGTTACCAGTTTTAATGTTGTGGCTGACTGGTGTGTGTGTGTGTGTGTGTGTGTGTGTGTGAATGGATAGAGGAGAGAGTCAGCATTTAAGAAATATAACAACCATGTTAAGACACACTGAGCAATAAAGTGCAACATGAAAAACCAAAGACTAATATCAGTCTTTGTCTTATTTCAACTTGGGGGATAATTACGCTCTAACTTTTGGAAAATTCACACAATTATGGGGCTCCAGGGTGTTAACAGGAAATACAAAGTTGCTATTAAGTGAGTGAGTTAGCGGTTGGCTACAACATGAGCACTGTTTTTTGGGGGGTTTTTTGCCTATATTTGTTTACATTCTGGCACCATTAGATTACGCCAAATTCCCCATTTGCGGTTCATGTTTGCAATGTGCCCATGTATGTACAGAGAGCTATCACTGGATTACTTTGATAGACTGGAGTTATAAGCATTTAAAGTTTTCAATTCACAATAGAAGATAATGATATCATCAGAAAATTATAGTCACACTAAATCTAAAAATATGTGTATTATGTCCATTGAGTCATTGAGACTTTTGGTGCAAATTGCAGATATCGGGTTTTTAAAGTACCTCAACTGCCTCCATGAGCTGTGCGTCACAGCCACTGCTGCGTGTTGATAATCGGGCCAAATTAAAATAAATAACTTCCCGTTGTTTTCAGAACACCAGCATGTACGCACTTGTCCCTTTCACCTCACACAGTATCTCTGCCTCATGTCTCGGCCCTTTGCCTCACAGTTTGAAAACCTCTGGTTGACGTGAAAAGGTGTTTTGTTTAAAGAGGGAGGGAAAGTCACAAATGGATGGAGACAGAAGTGATGATGGTGATGGGGACAACTTTTTTTTTTTCTGTTGAGTCCATCAACAGAGCTTCTCTCTTTGGGGCACCAGCCTGTGTCAGCTTTAGTGTTATGAGTCTGGGTTTGGAACAGATTCCCAGAACAAACAGAGGTCAAAGTGCGGTCATGACTTTGTCCCTGTAAACCACACTCATGGGTCCCCGAACGGTGCTGCTGCTTCGCTCCGGGATGGGAGGGTGACTGGACACAGGACTCGCAGCCTCAACAGAAGGCCTGAACATGACAAGGAGATGGACATCACACACACACACACACACACACACACACACACACACACACACACACACACACACACACACACACACACACACACACACACACACATACACGAGTATGGGGGTAGACATACAGATAAACAGACTTATGAGGTGTATGAGTGACATGGAGTGTGATGAAACACAGATAATGTGGAGTACCAAAACAGAGACAGTGAGATGAGTGACTTTGTCTAAAAATAGAAACTTGTCCTAAGACCACGTCCTCGGGTATCTCTAAACCCTTCCCTCCTCTGTGTGTGTGTGTGTGTGTGTGTGTGTGTGTGTGTGTGTGTGTGTGGTCAGTCGTCTTACCTGTGTGGTGGCGTGTGTCCGGAGGGCTGCAGGTAAACTGGAGGTGTGAGAGCGGGGTGGGGCGTGTGCCACGGCTCGTGGCCAATAGGAATGTTGCGTTGGTACTAGAGGGGAGGAGAGGAGAGGAGAGGAGAGGAGAGGAGAGGGATTGAAGAGATGCTGAAATTAAATGTTGTCACAAGGGCGAAGCCAGATCAGTGGCTGCGGCATGTGTGTCTGTGTGTTTGCATGAAAGTGGGTTATCTGAGGTCACTCACTGGATGCAGGCTGGGATCAGGGCTGGCGTGAGAGCTGGGAAAAGAATGACAACAATCATTAATAGCAGATTAACAAACTAACTGAAAAGGTTTATTTCTTTATGTAGCGGTGTTGGAAAAAGCTACAAAGTGAGGACATTTTACTTCTCTTTTACAAAGGGCTATTTTAGTGTTAGCGTTAAGATTATCCAAGCCGTTATGTGGATTAAGGTCAAGGTTAGGGGATAAGGAATGAATGAAATAGATGGAATGTCCTCACAAGTACAGTAACATGAATGAGCATGTGAGTATTATGTGTACTCATGGGTGTATTTGTGTGTGTGCGTTTTACCTGATATGTGGGGGCTTGGCTGGAGAAATGGCAACTGACAGAGAGAAATGGAGAACAGCACCGTAAGTTTGTCTGTTAACTTCATTTATTTGTATTTTTTCTCAGGGGTTACGGAGTTTAAGTCTGATTTTTCAGCCCTCACTTCATTCTTCATCCATTTTTGTATTCCAGGTCTGAATGGCTGTTCAGACATCGACTAAATAAAAGGTGTTTGGACATGGACACTGGCGGTCTCAGAGTAAATGCAGTCTGCACTCGATCAGTTATGTATGTACGCCTGTGAGGCCACTGTAGCTGACAGAAGGTGGGAATTATGGAGGACTGAAGAGTACAGCGGGCGTTTTTGACGAAGAACGAACGTGACACAGCAAGTTGAAGTTATCTAATGTGCAAGCACGTATAGGAAATAAACATGCGCTGTTAGTCATCAGCGTTTTGTACGCGCTGATAAGACCCACCTTTGCCCAGCGAGTGTGTGCGGGAGGGGTATCGCTTGCTCGGCCTTCTCTCGAACGTGCTGGCTCTCCTCAGTCTGCCTCCGTGAGTGGCCTGATATTCTGTCTTACCACTGACACAGAAACACAGAGGAGTGTGAAAAGTACAGACGTTATTACGATACAGGGAACACACCACAGGCTGGCTGCAGTTATAGGGTTTATTTCTCTGCCGAGGAATTTAAGCTAAAAGAATTTATTCTATTTAAGGATGTAAAGAAATATATACTTTTGAAGGTTTTAAAATGTAGACAAATGTTATTGTGCCACCATCAGGAAAAATTATTGAAATGTATTACTTTTTTGCTTTTAATATATTTTCTTGAGCATACTCAATTGCTCATTTAATTTCTGTTATGAAATTAATTTGAAGTTCCACATAAGTGACATTGGTATGTATATGATACTGGATTACATTACAGTGTACATGTGTTCCTGTTTTTATTTCTACCACCTGTAACTTGAGTGTTTATCCACTTATTCTAATGTGAAACAGACTTCACACTGCTTTGTTCAGCTTCTCCAACAAATGACAGGAAGTGCCCTTCAAGTGTGAGAATTTGCTCTGACCATCTCTGATAATAGTCAGAAGAAAACAAACAATATGAAGGGAATATCTCGGTCGCCATAGGAACAGATCCACGTAACCATAGATACACTGTAACCATAGATACAAAAGCTCTGTTTTATGTGACACACTATTCCCCATATGCTGGCACAAGTGCTGGCCACAACTCCCTGAGTGAGCCAACTCGTATTATCCTTTTTCAGTTGGGTATTTACAGTCAGTGAGAAACGTTCAGTTGTTAAGGAGCTGGTCGCCGTGCGCTACCTGAATCTGAAGCGGGACCCGAGTCGTGTGAAGTCGCTGCGGCTGGCTTTGCCTGTGGCTGGTTGTCTTAGTCGGAAGAAGGCATGGCTCTCCACAGCACACTTCCACAGGTGTTTGCAGCTCTTGGCGCTGGCCAGCTGGAACACAAACGTATGCTCCTGCTCCCGCCCCTGCACAATCAGGAGAAAAACAATAAACAAACAAAGACTGTTAGTCGACTCTCAGCTGAGCGCCTGAGGATGTTTGTGTCTAGGCATCTGTTGGTGGCAGGATACGAACCTGATCATCGTCCTCCACCACAACCAACGTGAGTCGACTCTTTTTAAAGTCCAGGCGAGTGATTTTGGGCCTAGATAACACACAAAGACACACAAACAGACAAGGCGTTGTTCATCCAAAGGGCTTTTGTTTGTCATGATACCCCACCATCATGTCTGCCTCCATCAAACCAACCAACTAACGTCAAAGTGAACCATCATAAAAAACAATTAAAAAGCAGTTGTACATTATGTTGCTGCAGATTGATATTAAATTTTTTCATACTAGGGCTGACACTAACAATAATTTTCATTATCATTAATCTACCAATTATTTTTTCAATACTCAATATATAATGATATGAAATGTCAAAAAAAGAAACAGTCCAAAGTGACGTCTTATTTTGTTCAACCAAGACTTCAAAACCCAAAATATTCAGTTTACTATCATCATCAGAAACAGTTTCTAGTTGCAGGTTTGAACCAGATATTATTTGACATTTCTTTTTTATGATTTTTACCTCGAAAATAACTAAAACTATTTATCAATTATCAAAATAGTTGCAGGTAATTCTTTTGATGACTGATTAATTGACTAATCATTTCAGTTGTAATTCACATAAACAATTACTGCTGTGTCCCTGGAGCCAGAAAGCGTCTTGCTTTACTACTAACAGCCACTAACTGTGTCATGCTGTCATGTTATTAGAAGAAGAAGAATATTCTTACGTTTATTGCATATTTTTTTTTATCATTGTGTGTGATGAGTTTGAAAATGTAACATATAATGCTGTTAATGAAAATATTGTTTTTTACTTAAGTGTACAAAAAATTGGAAGTCACCCCACACCTCACACATCTGTTGTCACCCCACACCAGATATGTTTGATGTACTTACCAAAAGAAGAGGCCGATTTTGTTGGAGCCCTCAAATACTAAGATACCAGTAGGAGTGAGACCTAGTGCATATTCTCCTCCATCTCTGCCCTGAATACAAAACACACACACCTTTAGCTCTCTTGTAATGAGCTGACACATATTAAGTGATATTTGTGACAGTAAAACACACTCACACACCTTGACAAAGTGCATATCTACTCCGTAAAGTTCCAGCCACTTGCATTTGTTGAGAAAAGAAATCTCTGCTTGAGACGGGCTCTTTCCCCTGAAGATTTAAAATAAGACACCATGATGAGTTGTCACAACGAAAATATAACCCCCCTCCATCACCGCAGCTCTGACACTTGCAGCTCACCCTGGAAAAAGAAAACTATCACTAACAGCAGTACTCTACTGGTGTCTGGCGTTAGCTCTAAGGGAAATACTCGGTGAGTAACTATCTGGCTGCATCATCCTTGACTCAGTCTTGATTTTGTGCATAAGAATGACTGTGAACTCAGTGTGGGTTCGTCCTTGTGTGGCTTGGTGAAGCGTAGCATATGTGTGTGTAATCTAATCCGAGATGGGAGCAATCAGAGCGCGGCTGGGTTAAATACTGCCTGGAATCAATCAAGACCCTCCAGGGATTAATCCTTTAATCCTTCACACAAACCAGTGAGAGCGAGGCCGAGGCGGAGGAGGAGTAGAACGGAGGGACAGTGAAATTTAGACATCATCATCGGTGGAAACACTGATAGGCAGCAGCACACCGACTTCCTTTTCTACTCAGTGCTCATCTGTTCGCCCCAGCGAGGAGAGAAAACTGCTCAGGCCGTATCAGTAAGTTGCTTTAATGCAGCAGAAGTATCGTTGCAACTAATCCAGATGCATGTGAGGAAATGTTATGTCTCACCTGAGCTCCAGCCACTGGCTGAAGATGTCCGCCTCCATGGCCTCGCTCTGTTTGGGAGTGAAACGAAACTCAGACACCAGCTCAGGAGAGTGATCCAAGGGATCACAGTCTCCCAGCTCACCTGAATGAGGGTAAACACAAAAACATATTGAGCATAGACCTGTAAGACATTACACACACAACATGCTGTCAAAGTTATAAAGTCTACAACAAAGCTTGTGTATTCTTAGTGCAGATCTATAAAGCTCTTCTCTACTTGTGCTGGTATTTCTTTTAATTGTTTTACCATTTACCATTATGCAATAATTGTCACTTGTGGTCACAGTGGTTGTGTAGCAGGAACAGAGTCTTACTTTAACGCGGCAAATTCCTGCATCTTCAAACAGCTGCACCACAGTGTATGAACATCTAATTGTAGACTAAAGACATGTTTGACATGAATAAGCTACTCGGAGTATGTAATTGGTTTTACTTAAGTGTTTTGAAAAAATGTCCTTGTTGGTGCTTTTAAGTGTTGACATCTTAGATTTGAGAACAAGCCACAGAAGGCCAACCTTTCTAATGCAAGGAACCAACAAACTCATATTGTACTTTTCACAGAATCCATTTTTGCTTATCTTTTGTCTCCTGGGTTTGATTTGAGATATGGATGTCTTACTTTTTGGTTGCTGCAACAGCAAGGAAGTAAATAAATGTTTCAAGTTTCAAAAATGCAAGATTTTCATATCCAAATGAGATGCATGGAAATGAAGTGCTTCCAGAAAGGTAAAATCCAACATAATGTAAAAGCTTTGTATATCCTTTGGAAAACAGGTAGCAGTAATAAGAATTATCTGTAGTTACTGGGCTAAACATGTAACCTGTGGTCCTGTGAGAGGAGAAATCTCTTACTATAACTGTAAATATAAATGAATAACATGATACAAATAATATAAATGAGTATGTGAAGTCTACTTACTTTGTAAACAATAGGCAGCAAGCTCTACTGAGACATCATACGGACACTTCAGTCTGAAGATTGAAAAAAAGAGACACAGATGATGAGCTGTTTTCAGTGTGAGTGCATTTACACACACTTCCCAAATCAAGCACACGGGCCTATCCATGGAGTGATGTGTACATGTTATCATGTGTCAGAAAGACATAACAGCGTCTGAATGACCTACACTGTGTGTGTGTGTGTGTGTTTGTGTGCGTGCGTGCGTGCGTGCGTGCGTGTGTGTGTGTGTGTGTGTGTGTGTGTGTGTATGTGTGTGTGTGTGTGTGTGTGTGCGTCAAGGAGGAGAGGAGCAACCCTTTTCCTAAAATAGGCAGCACTCTGCTGTTCCTGATCTTGAGCTTTATAATAGAGCTGGACTCTGGGGATCTGTGGCCCAGATAGAGCCAGGAGGAGAGAGAGAGGGGTAACACACTGTCTGAGTATGTGCTTGTGCACACAGGTTTGTGTTTTTGTTGAAGAAGCAGACTCCACTGTACAGAAGTCCCCCAAACTCTAGAGTAGGTGACCTGTGTGTACACTCCCACAGGTGGGTGTGTGTATAGCAGTTTTAATGCTACTTGTGAGATCCAGATGTGCTCACAAATGAGGGGGAATTACCAGACAATGACTTGCGGGAACTTGTTTTGTCCTCATGAGGAGGGACACATAATCTAAGGTGAAGGTTCTCCTTTGTTTCAGTTACGGTGGGTTCATTTATATGCATGAGAATTTAAGGTTACGGTCCGAGAATAAAAAGCCATGCATTCATACCGCACTTGTCATTTACTTATTGCTTTAACTGTCTTTGCTATTAATGCACCACAGACTTGTATATTTATGTATTCACAAAATTATGTCAGTACTCACTGCCAGCTAAGACTTTTCAGAGCTTCTTTCAAATGCATTCACTCATACTCCACAGAGCAGCTTCATCTTACATCACAAGGTCAAATTTCCATTTACAGTAGATAGAGATTAGATCTTACATTTCAATTTAACTCCATATTGTCCACCATGCATCATCTTTTTTTTTAAGGAACATTGGTTATGTGACATGACCTGACTTCACCATATTGATCAACAACTATCAGATGGATGGATATGAAATGTTGTACAGACATTCATGGTCCCCAGATGATGAATCATACTGACTTGGGGCATCCGTTGACTTCACCTGTAGAGGTTTTTTGTGTGAAATTTCTCAACAACAACTGGATGGATCGTCATGATTCTTTGTTCAGACTTATTCACATCAAGCTCACCTCTCCCATCTCTCCCATCTCCAGGTACTGTTTGTTCTGGGCTCGTAATATGCTAAGAAACCTCCATACTGTGTTTGTGTATTGTATATTTACATGTCTGTAAATAAACATCTGTCACAGTGTTTTCCCAACAATTTCTGCATGTGACATATGTGCGCATAAACGGTGACAAAGAAACTTACTTGCCGGACAGAATGTCCTGCCGAAGCTGCAACACAAACAGATACCTGTTGGTGTCAAAAAACAAAACAAAACAAAAAAAACAGAGTGAGAGCCTTACACTGAAGAAGAACATAAATCAATTGATGGATCACAGGCTTCTCCTCATCACTGACACATAATTTGCTTTAACAAGTCTCTGTCCGTTCGGCCTTGATTTGAATCTGCCCACAGCAGCAAAGTAATTAGCCTCACATCCCCTTTGGACCTCTACACTGGGCTCCAGAGAAAACTGTGTGTGTGTGTGTATGTATATGTGCGTGTGTGTGTTTGATTTGTGTGCGTGATTTCTTACCTTGTAAATTCCTCACGCAGGTTGTTTGGCTCCGATGAGTAAAATTTCACTCTGAAGAAGAGTCTGTAAGGAGGCCCGTCTGAAAGAAGTGAAGACAGAGGGAAAAGTGTGAATAAGGACTCTGCAGGAAGAGAAAGAGGTTGAGAGAGATGAGATGTAATTTATTGAGAATTCATTTTATCAAATCTTCTTTATTCATTTTATCTCATCCGTTCATTCTATTATTCTCATCTAGTCCATCTATCACTTTCACCACAGCCATAAATCTTGATTTCTTTCCTGTTTAATTTCAACATCAATCAGATTTTTTTAAGCCATTGAACTATAACACACATACACACACACACCATATAATTTATCACCGTTACAAGTTGGAGAGCAAACAAGGGTACGCCTTCTAATGCAGATACTAATCGCCATGTCAACATTTGATAATGCGCCACCTGCTCCCTACTTACCTGCTTCCACATGCACACTGCACCTTTCCTGCACAAGTGGGCCTAACAAGAACAAACAGGGGGACTCACCTCGGATCTGCTTCTTTATAAGCTTGGACATATCCAGCCAGTGCTAAAGGAGAGAGAAGAATAAAAAAAAGGTGAGAGTGAGAGTTATATCAGCTTGTGCTCTACTGTGATAGGAGTAAGCACTTGTTACTCACTGAGACTTGGTCTGTGTCCATGAACTGCAGTCCAAAGTAGTCTGTCTCAACCAGATCTATGTGATACATGATCTGGTCAAAAAGGTCCTGGCCTTTGGATTTGCTCTACAACAAAAGAATGAAAGGTTAATCATTTTTGAACCCAGCTGCATGTGTGTTTATTGTTTTATTTCTTCTGCTGTACTAACATTATCTTGTCTGGATGAATGGAGTCTTTAAAACTGAATTTTGAGTTTCACTATTCAGGTGGCTCACACATGTCCCGGTAATTCAGGAAAAGACCAGGTGTCTGTAACAGGAGCAAAATGAGGTAGTAGGTGTGAAAGTGGCTGTTTGTGTGTGTGTGTGTGTGTGTGTGTGTGTGTGTGTGTGCTCATGTGCATCTGGGTCAAAAAGAGAAGGACAAGCCCCTGAGGGAAAGGCCCTTATTCAGGCCTTTTGTCATTAACACACACAACACAAGTCAGGGCACTTAACTCAACTTTCAGCATAATGTCCCAAACTTTATCTGTAAACACTTTACGAGCAGATGTGTGTCATCGCCTCACATGAAGACCTTCACCCACGTCTCACCCATATTACACACGGTGGGTGCGCAGGAAGATGACAGCCTTGTACTTTGGATCCTGATAACCAGTCTAAACTTCCTGGTGAGTGTATGAATGTGTGAGGAAATCAGTGGTATTAAGGGATTGGGAACAGAAAACGCTCTCGCTCATTCTGCTGCATGTAGTTTAGAGAGGCTGATTGAAATCATAGCCTCTATCACATGGGCGCACATGCACCAGCAGCAGGAACGAGGCAAAATTGACCTCACGCGGTCTCTCACAGTGAAGTGAATGTTTCACCGCTGCTGTTGTACCTTTTGTCTTGGCTGCATTCAGCCTGAAGTGACAGACTAATAAGCTTTAATAGGTGAGTTTCAGCTCGGTTTAGCGCACCAGTATCAATGCCTGTGGGAAAACAAGTGGACATGAACAAACTTGTTCCAACACACCTGTGACTAAGCTGCCAGCTTAAAAAGCCATGTGTCATTTTGTTGCTGGAGCTGTAATACCTCAGCAGAAGCTATGGCCTTGTGTTATTGCTGTAATCTCTCTGTAGGACAAGAGAAAGACTCTCCACCCTTATACCACTATTACTGGCCGAGCATTTTCAGAGGTGACGCATGCATGCAACAGCTTCAGTGACACACACAACCTTCAAAATGAAAACATCTCACAAGAAGCCACTTACGCATGAGTGCCCACGTACTCGCTCATCATCCCACCTACCCCTGCACACACTCGTAGCACTTGTCTGTGACACACAGTCCCCACATTTGGTAAATCAGATCAGGGAGTCGGGGAATAGAGAGAGACATGGAGCGCAGGAGGGAAAACGGAGAAGAAGAGGGAGGATGAGGAGGCAGAGTGTGAAAGAGTAAGATGATGAGCAAGGGAGAAGGCCTCAGAGGGAGTGTAAAAGAAGATTAGGAGGGAGAGTCGGGCGGGGGGGGGCAGCGGAGATTGCTTGAGATCAGATACAGGCAAATAGACTGAGGGAGAGAGAGACAGAGAGAGAGAGAGTGAGAGAGAGAGAGAGAGAGTGAGAGAGAGAGAGAGAGAGAGAGAGAGAAGCACGTGAAAGAAAGATGCTGTAAAAGAACAAAAAAGAGGGGGCAGCTTCAGGTCTGTAGATTTCCCAACAGTCAGTACGGGGAAGTAATGTGATGAACTGGCTGATCATACCACCATCTGGAGCTGCACCTCTCAGTGTGTACACACACACACACACACACACACACTATACTCACACTCATACTATATAGGCCACTATGATACTACAGGCTATGAAACTTTGGTAAGGACAAACTTATCTGTGCCAAACTCCAAACTGACACATTTCAGACACGTCGTTATTGATTTGAGCTTGGCATGCAACTATTAGTGATTTGCATTACTGATTAATCTGTTGCTTAGTTATTTCGTTAGTCACCAAAATGTCAAAAACAATGCCCTGGATCCCTTATGAGATCTTCAAGTTACTCATTTTGTTTGAACACGGGCCCAAAACTCAAAATTATTCAGTTAATGTGACAGAAACAGAGAAAAGTAGAAAATCCTCATATTTGAGAAGCTGAAAAGAATTTTGCATCAAACTTCACTGTCAATCCATCAATCCATTAAGGACTAGGCTAATTGTTGAACTGCATGTCTTCCAAATGAATGGGGAAATAAAAAAGTGTAACAGGACAAAACACAGAGTATATTTTTCTAACATATTCTCGAATCAGGATTGTTTTCCTTCAACTTTTATTATGGAAAAATTAAGTATTTAGTATCAAAACTGTCCTGAGTTGCAGTTTCTCCTCATATTTTTAATTCAAAAAAGTTGAGCGTAAACTGAAAACAACCCTGACTCCAGACTCAGTTAGATAAATTAAAGTAAATTAAATTTAAGTGCTGTAACCCTGTCATCTTTTTCCAGGGGACCACCAGGAACCGTATGGTCCCAACGCGGTCCCCGGGCCACACTTTGACACACACTGATCTAGGCTACCACCTGGTCCTGCTACATGTACTCTGTTTACACACTCTGCCGGCCAGTGTAAACACACAGAGCCGCTGTCAGGACACCAGACAGGCTTCAGCGCACTCACAGGCAAATCCACATTGACATCCGAGCCGTCCAGCAGCAGGACGCGACAGGTGATGGTGGTCCTCGCCGTCCCGGCCGCAGGGATGTGAACCGACGCCCCCCCGGCGACCACGGCGGGCGCGTGTACGACCTGCTGCTGATGGGCCAGGAGCAGGGGGTTCCCGGTCACCCCTCCTCCTCCCCCTCCTCCCCCTTTACCGTCCCGCTCGTCCCTGTCTCTCGCCTGGAAGCGGCTCCGAGAGCGGCGGCTGAACGTCCGGCGCAGAAAGCCCATCATCTTCCTGATCCACGAGGCGAGGAGGTCCGTGTTGTGTCCGTGAAGACTGCTCCACTCAACAGTCGCTGAAGCCGGGGTCCTGCTTCTGCTGCCGCCGCCTCCTCCTCCTCGTCCTCCCCGGGGCGAGGAGTCACTCAGCAGGCACGGCGGAGACTTCAGGGCTGCCGATCAGTCCTCAGGCTGGATGTCGGCAGCAGCGTGGGGATTCCAGCCGCATACTAATGAAACTAACACAGATCGACCACAGAGGCGCCAACCAGTTGATTTCCAGTCATTCGGTCCGGTGTGGACGACAGGACTCTGTCACGGAAATACAGGCAGCCCTCCTCCTCCCCCTGTCCTGTCCTCTCCTGTGCACCTGCCTCCTACTTGGCTCGCTGTTGCGCACCGACTCTAAAATCCCGGAGAAATCCCGTCCGACGCTCCGCAACGGGAACCCCTGAGTCACACGGGGCCGGGGAAGGGAGGAGGGAAGTCTTATCACCTCTGGACCGGAGCGGAGTTCGGAGGTCGTTGTTCTTTATTCCCACCGGCGAACCGAAACTAGTCTCTCTCTCCCTCTCTCTCACAGGTAAAAGTCAACCAGCGAAACTGGACAAACAGCATGATCTGCGCCTGCGTAAAAACACAGCGCAGAACAAACTTCTGTTCCTCCCGACTGGCCGACCCATCACTGCCGGTCAACCAGCGCCACCTGTCTGCCAGGGACCCGCCTGTCTATACGGAGTATATAGATTATGGCAGATCATTAGTGGTTCCCAACGTAGGGTCCGGGGTGCCCCTGAGGTCGTCAAAGGGTTTCCAAGAGGTCCCAGCATCATGATGATGATGATGATGATGATGATTTATGTCACTTTATTCATCTGGGTCATGCCCAGGAATGAACAAATACTGAGATAATCAGTATCAATAATGCTTTATAGATGACTGACAAACTGATAAGAAGGGTTAAACCATTCAAGTATTTTATATTGAAGATAATATATGAAGGCTATAAAACATTCTAATCAAAGGCAAGGCTAAAGAGGTAGGTTTTAAAAAGATCATGAGTCAGTCTTCCCAAAACAACCCCATCATACATTTATTTAACTACTTGAATTTTTGATCAGTTGCATTTTCTGCAAAATATTTCCCAGCACGAAGGCTTAAAAGCCCTCTCCACACTGCCAGGAATTAAATTCTCTTGGAGAAATACTAAATCCTTTATTCTTCTGTTGGCTAAAAGTGGTCAAATCACAGTATATTGACATTACAAATACTGGAATCTGCTGTCAAGTATCCACCATGTGTCGTTTTTACAATCATGCACAACATCAGCACTGCTCATTTACAAAAAAAAATACAGCATATTTCCAAACACAAAACTCTCCCATATCACATCTCCACCCACACACATTGCAACAAGAGGGATCAACCAAGTAACAAAGTGGCTTTCTTATTAATAAAAAGAAAAAAGAAACAATACAATTCTAAGAGAATGAGCCAAAGCAAAACTCCCACCTCATCTTTTCACTTCACACTTGAAATATAAATATTTTTCTGCACCATTCCACATCCTGTATGACATTTTCTCATACCCAGCAACTTTTGCTAACTCTGTTATTCAGTCGTGAAACGAAGACTCTCCTGGTGTCTCCCAGGACCTGAGAATAATTTTCTGTACAATTAACATTGCTGCCTGGATCGTGTCCATGTGTAAGTTTTTAACTGTGGACTTCCAGCATGACCTTACAAACCAGCTGCTTATCTTCAGCATAACATAAACCCTCACAGATGCATCTCCTGGGTGAGACTTCTCATAAATGTGGATTTTCCTGCAGAAGCCTTCTGGTTCTAGGTATGGTGAATCTAATTTATGAGTGAGGTGATGAGATTCTGTAGCATTCTCTCACATATCTTATTGGTATTATCGGGTACATTGGGAATAGTCTACCTACTCTACATGCCCGAATTTTTTAGTATCCTTATGAAAAAATAACCACAGCATAAGGAGTGCACAAATATACTGTACAACACAGTGAATTATACACAACATTCTTCCAGAATATCATCAACATAAACCTGCAGAGACATTTTGTTGTAGTGTCTTTCTTTAAGCCAATATTTTGTCATAATCAGACAGGTTGGGCTGATTTGTGATGCTGAGATAGTGTCACTGAAATGATGCCAGCTCTCAAGGCGCTCAGCTGAAGGTTAAATAAGCAGACTACTCCTCGCTTCAGTGAGCAGCCTCATTCTGCAAGGAAGTGTGAAAAAGGCTTGTGTTGCCTAAAAGACATCACTGAGCCTTAGACAGAAAGTGACATCCTCTCCTAAAGATCCAATTCATAACGTTCACCATCAGAAGAAATGACAAAGCGGACACATCAGTATAAATCAGTGTGTTTATTTAGTGTCTTAATAATTTAAGAGTGATGAGCAGTGGATTTGGTGCTCCTCTGGTGGACAGCATGCGGTGCTGCACCACCTCGACTTTACAGTATTATCTGCTGTAGTGATCTAAAGCCTGCCTTGCTCTTCGTCTCTGGACACACAGATAAACTACAGATTACAACCATCCTGGTCTGCCTCTGCTGCCCTCTTCGATCCATCGACTGGGAGGCACGAGTCTAAGGCACACATAGCTTAATAAGTGGAGGCATCACTCCTGAGTGGCCTCGTGGACAGAAATTAGCAGCTCACGTCAGTCTTACATCAGTCTCTATGGAGACCACAGCCTCTACAAGCTTAATGCACGATCAGCAAAAACTAAGGCCGACTAGCTTTAAGATTCATACTCTAGGCTACGCAGATCACAGACAGCTGTGCTCTGAAGCCAGTTATACTTTCACTCTCCAGTCTTTGTACCAGTCCCATAGGCATGACAGAGGTTAATCTGTTATAGCTCCGGGAGTCACTCGGTGGAAGTTGCTTTCTATGAGATGAGGCTGAAACGGTAAGTGTGTCTGTTTTGGTCCTGTTGCTGATTTGAGTTAAGGTGCTGTAGATCCCCCCTGCTTCTCTTTGTAGACTCGCAGAATGGCCTCACACACAAACTGGAATTGACACTGAAACACACAACATACCAAGTGTTATTAGTTATTGGAAAACAGTGCTGTTTTTAAAGGATAACACTGGTGATATTCTATATTTTGCTTATTGTCAACGGATCCCATGAAAAGAACAAACCATCAATCAACTGATCCTACAAACAAGTATAATCTGTGTGCTGATATATTGTATTCCTCCTTGTAATAGAGCTCCAATGGTGTCTGAAATCTATTAAAAACCCATGAATGAGCCACATGGTTGTGCTGGGTGATGTGCTCCTTCACTACCATGAACATGGGCACTGTGGTGTATTTTAAATCAATCCCACATACACCATCCTGCCGCAGATTAATCCATATTTGTGGCTGAAAATAGTCCCACAAAAAATGCACTTGTTTTTACAACTATTTGGGGAAAATTTCGCAAACTGCAGTACCCAGCAAACCTCTTTGACAAGACTAGGAGTAGTTTATCATGTTAGCATGCAAACCTTTGGGAACCTTGAATCTCTGCATATATGAATATTTAACATTTATAAAGTCAAAAAGGATTGAAATTGATTGGACTCATACACTGTTTTCATGGGATTTTTTTGGCAACAAGACAAATACAGAACAATGCCAGCCTTATCCTGTGCCACATGGACCCTTGACAAGAAGGTGTGTCCTCTGACTATGCATGTTTCCATAACTGAGACACAAACATATGAGGGGAAACCTGCACAGCAGAAACAAAAACATCAGAGAGAAGAAGCCGTAAGGGCCGGATCTCCTTTCAAAAATGAGGGTGAT
Organism: Seriola aureovittata; assembly: GCF_021018895.1. Classification (NCBI taxonomy): domain Eukaryota; kingdom Metazoa; phylum Chordata; class Actinopteri; order Carangiformes; family Carangidae; genus Seriola; species Seriola aureovittata. The sequence continues at coordinate 13,433,243 of NC_079370.1, read as the reverse complement.
AGTGGTAGCAGCAGTGCCCTAGAAGTGGGCATGTGACTCGAGGGCTGCCAAATTCCCAGCACTACCTCCTATCAAAGCAGTAACACTTTCCTCTCCTTCGACAACTACCACAGAGGTGCCACAGAGCATGGCTTCCAAACTCAGCTTGCTGCTCTGCCTCATCAGTCATTAGTATAAAACTGTGGCAGTCAGGTTTCTGTGAATGCATGAATGAAAGTTACAGATGACATCGCTCTACAGATGTCAAAATATCGGCATGACATTGGCCTTTAAAAAGTTATTCTGGACACAGTGAATTTCACAGTAAGTTTCCTCTCCGTTTACTTACAAGATATTTTCAGAAAAAGTTTGAGCACACAACTCATTTTTAATCTTCCAGAAGCCCTCTATTAAACCACATTCCTGAAATTTCAAACTAATCGCAGTGGGTTTAATGAAATATAAAAACCAACCTGTTATTTAATTCATACACGCACTTGAACAGCCTGCACTGAGCCAAGAGAAGGCATGTGGCTACGATGTCATTGTAGCATGCAGCATACCACACGTCACCTAATATTCTCTGTGGTCACATCCTGCCATATGTCAAGCCTTTAAACTAAGAAAAAAAGATTTCTCCACCTGACGGCTTTTCCTATAAAACAATCAAAAATGCGAAGATGTTTTAGACCACATGTAGAAAGACAAATCAGCTGGACCTTGTGATAATTAAAAGTTTGTCTTGCTATCCGCCACAAGATATTCAGAGCTATAAAATCTTGTTGTCAGGTTACAAGTTATTATGATGTAATCGAACAAAACAAAGAATCATCTAACGAGCGAATCATAAATCTTGTTCTGTTTCTTTGTACCGTGGTCTGAACCATCATTGCTCGTTGATCTCTCAGTGTTTTGACAATGTCCAGCGGGAACACCGGCCGACCCTTTTCCAACAGACTCAGCGCCGTTTCCATGGTGATCAGAACACCTGTCCGTCCTATCCCAGCGCTGAAAATGTAATTTGAAACAAACACGGCATTAGGTGTATAGCAGAGGCGGGTACAGTACATGCTGGCGGTGTTCAATTAGAGTATAACCTGTGTATGTGAGAGTGTGTGTGTGTGTGTGTGTGTGTGTGTGTGTGTGTGTGTGTTACCTGCAGTGTACCATTAGTGGCTCTTCGCCTCTCCTCCTCTCCCTGACTGAGCTGATGAACAGCAGGAAGTCTGAAGGGTCATCAGGTACACCGTGGTCCGGCCACGCAACATACTGCAGGTGTGTGACTGCACGCTCCTCACCTCGCTAAGCACGCGAGCACACACACACACACACACACACACACACACACACACACACACACACACACACACACACACACACACACACACAAACACACACACACACACACACACACACACACACACACACACACACACACGTACATACAGTATAAGAACACACAAATGACAAAAAGAGACCAATAATGAGAGATAATTAAAGTACTGCATACCCACTAGTTAACATAATAAACAGGTAACCTTTTGGGAAACATATCACCCACATGAGAGGAACGCTGCAGCGCTACAGGCTCAGACACTGACATTACTCACTATGTGAGAGGGTGCAGTGGAAAAACAGAGCAGGTGAGGAGAACAAAACATGCACGTGACCAGTAGGTGACACTGAGATTAGGAAGTGAAGAGGGACACAGAGATGAAAACAGAAAAACAGGTGGGGTGGAAAATGATAGAGGAAAAGACCAGATTTGGAAAAAAAAAAAAGAAAAAAAAAAAAAAAGTGAGGCGGGGAGGAGAACGACTGAGTTTAGAGTTTATAATGGGCATGTGGCCTGTGACTCCATGCAGGGATTAACTCGCTCCGCCAGAGGAACAGATGGGCCCACACAGCAGTATCTGTGTATGCATGTGTGTGCATTCATGCTTCATGCCTCCTTGAGCATTATCTATTTATTTACCTGTTCGCTATGGATGTTTATGTGGAAAACAGCTCTTTTATATCTGATCATCTACCATATCAAGTGTTTTAAACTTGATCAGATTAACTTCTCAGAAATACCTGCAATACCAACACACCTGCCCATCCACCCACACACAGGTGTGCTTCAAAATTTGTTAATACACATTAATGCACATGCCCACCCACGCACACATACAGGCCGTGCTGCCCACACGGAAGTGACTGTATGTTAGCAGCAGTTAGTTTGCCAGGAGCGGCTGCTGCCTGTGGTGTGCTCTGTTATGTGACATATGGCACAAACATGGTACATGCCACTGCAAACATACAAACAGAAAAACATCGTGTGGTGTGACCGTGGTCATGCTTTGCTCATGTTTCATGTGGATATGAAATATGTTGACTATTTTCTTGATCGATCAGATTGTTTGGCCTGTATAACATCAGAAAACAGTTTACCAATGTGATGCCAAAGTCTAGTTTTGTCTGAATCTAAAAAATGTTGAATTTACTTTAATATTAAGACAAGGAAATGCAGCTAATTTTCACATAAGACAAGCTTAAACAAGAGACAGAGTTAGATTTTGTACTTAATATTCTCTTGCTGATTCATTTTCTATTTAAGTAGTCGACTAAATATTCAATTAATCAGTGCATCCTCGTTTGCTACTGTACCTGTGTGTGTGTCAGAGTGAACTGTCGCGTCACATACGCCAGGTTACACTCCTCTGAGTGACACTTCACCCGCATGTGCCCGTAATCCTTCACTTCAGGGGGATGCGGCCAGTACTGGTGGCACTTGGTCTGCAAAGTGTATGACATCACCAACAAATTACATGACTTCTAACATGAGTCATCAGTCGGGATACATTTTATTACTGCTGCTACATGAGCTGTGCTCCGCTCTCATGAAATCAAACCCATATTCAACAGCATGGTGTGTTCAACCTAGCAGTCTGAGGAACAAAGGCAATTCATCAGAAGCCTGATGTGAACTGATTGTCAAATTGTGTGTGTGTGTGTGTGTGTGTGATCCTCAAGTAGAGAGAATCTCAGGGCACTTGACGAATATCAGAAAAATGATCAATTAATGAGAGCATCTGGTTACCAAGCAACAGGCAAGCGGAGACAGAAACATCTTCATTCAACAAGACCTTGATATCTCGCTGCCTCCGTCTCTGTGTGGATGTGACTTCACCCTCGAATTATTTATCACTGGCACCACACACACTCTTTGCATTTAGCTATTCTCTGCACAGTGAGACCCTGTAATTACTCAAAACTGTGCCAATTGATTATTTCTGTGTGCAAACATCACCATCAAACCTTTTATTTACATTAATCATTTATCAAATGAAACAGCATGGAATAATCTGCTGCTGCAGTAATCACGTTAATGCGCAGATGATACTGAGCTGTGTAATTTCGAGTGTTTCCCTCGCTGTTTACTCGTTCTCCATTCCTGTGTGTGTGTGTATGTGTGTGGCTGTTTACTGTATAGAAGTATGAAGGTGTAGAAGTATGTATACCCGTCCCCTCTCTGTCAGGGTTGTAAGCATGATGATGGTGTGTGTCTTTTGCTCCCAAACAGTCTGCCAAAAGTGAGTGCAGGTCTGTGGCAATGGACCCTGTGCCGCAACATAACGTAAACATACACCAGATACTGGGGGCGCCACCTAAGAGACAGACAAATAAACACACACATACACACACACAAAACAGAGGATCAATTTACATAAAATGCCAGACAGGGACAAGACACACAATTTCATATTACTGATGTTCACCGTGATGTGGCTGGCATTGATGTAGTCCTCCTGGCCCTGGAGCACCACTCTGGTAGTATCATCTGAAAGGAAAGCAGGACAGCAGCGTGTGGGGGTCATAACAGAGCCGTCCATGCACCGCATGCTCAGCCAATTAAATTTTATGACGTGCCACAGCAGTGTGCTCCAAATAAATGTTAGAAAGGTAGCAAAGAGTTGGGGGTGGAGGGGAGCAAAGATGTGGGAGGGGGTGTCCAGGTAGAGAAGAGGCAAACAACAGGGCACAGAAAAAACAGATAGTCAGGATAAACAGCACTTACAAGGCAAAACATCCTTGTATCGATTCTTGTCCATGTTCTCAGAGAGCCGCGCACAGTTTAGTGACAAACCAGGCTTCCTCCTGTATAAATTCTAGAAATTACAAGCATGCAAACACACACAAACACACATGCGCGCATAAACACACACAGAAACATACACAAACATAAAATACAAATTCCAGGCCCTGGCCCCTCTTTGTTTTAGACTGTCAGGAACAGAGTCCAAGTGAAGATTAGGGCCAACATCTGTCCCAAAAACAGCACTTAACAGGCTCATTATAATCCAAGCTAAATCCTGCTTAAAATAAAGACAAATACGACCGTTTGGGTGTTTTAGTTCTACATATATACATACATATATATACACGGTTAAACACCTGTTCACTGTTTCGCTCCCACTTGCATTTTAAATACCTCAAAATGGAAACAGAGTGTGCCAGACTGTATTCCTCTCTCCAGCTCTCTCATTGATTCTTCTAGAGTCGTGACGCGCTCTGACTGGCCAGGTGACTGCACTTTGTCTCCCTGCGATTGGCCGGTGAGTGTGAGGGCGGGAGGCAACTGCAGCAGGGGTGCCGCCCGGCCAGGACCTGGAACACAAGGACGGTTCAAGGCTGTCATTAATATTCATGAATACATGTCGGACAGAGTGCACGCTTGGATCACGTGCTGCTTCAGCACTTTTCTCAGCTACACACTCACCTTTACGTCTGATGAGCAAGGCCAGCTCTCTGGAGTGTGACTCTCTGCTGGCTCGTATGAACATGACAACCTGGTCATGTGTGTGTTCAGAAATGTCTCGACCGTTGATGAGGACCACCAGGTCTCCCTCCAGGAGTTTGGGCTCACATCGGCCTGCCTACAAACAACACAGGGTCATTTAGACAGATAGATATCACTATCTGTGTATATGTCAGCTGATAAATAAGAAATCCCAACAGAAATGCCAGTGTCTCCATTACATAGTTCGTCCACCAGGGATCACTGATAACTTGATTTTTCAATTGTAAAATATCCCACTCAGTGCTTATCTTGGTCACATATATATAAAAAAACAAGTCTAAGGAACAACGGGGATGTATCAAGATATTTTGTGTACTTTTTATGTTTATGCCAAAAAAAATATTATCATCCAATATATCATTACTGAATTTTTTAATCTCCCAAATAACAAAAAAACAGTATGGGCCTCAAAAATACATTATTGGACAGCACATTTTTATTGATTTTCGTTATCAGTTAATCAGTCTGAGTTAATAGACTAATCGCTTATTTAAAAGAAAGAAAAAATGTCTGAAAATAATGAAAAATGTCTGCCACAATTTCCTCAAGTCAACAGTAAAAATTGTTTGTTTTGTGAGACCAGCAGTTCAAAACCCCAAAACAGTGTCCATTCAACGAATCAACTAACCGTTGCAGTTCTATTCAGCTCAGTACATTTGGCTAAATATCTATCAATACGTCCATGCTGTGCTCACATTTCATCACAAAGTTATTTCGCCACAACCTGGAAACAGCAGACAGTCAAAACACAAACACATCTTCTTACCGGAGAGTCTGGTTTTACGTGCGATATTGCTAGAGGCATCTTCTGATCCACCCCACCCTGGGAGGAGTTAAGAACAACAGAATGGAGTCAGAGTAGAGTAATCACAACACTAACACATTGTGTGTATAAAAAGAAAATCTAACTTTGCTTTGTGTGCTGAGTGTGAGCTACATAGAAAAATTGAGAGCGAGAGAGACCCACTTTAACATTGAAGCCAAACTTGCCCTCATGATCAGGAGCAATACATATTAGCATCAAGTCACCATCGCCGAGAGTACCCTGCGTAGACACAAGTACTCCGAGTTAACACACACATGAATGGATACACACTCATTTAGAGCTGATAATAAGAAAACTGACCTTGTCATATTGAGGTGAGCTTTCCTCCTCTCCTATACTGTCATCATTTTGGAACAAAGGTTCATCTGGGCCTCGGGTATAACTGCCGGAGAGGCTGAAAGAGATTAAATGAGGAGATTATTTCACTGATCTGTAGCTTAATACATGACTTTCATGTTTGTGATAATATGATTCTAACTATTCTAACTATTACTCATATCTTTATCATTTTGTGCTTTTCTCTCTTTTAAATTATGCACACATTATTACACAACATTGTGACTGTGATTTAAATGGCTGGTATTTCCTAAAGCACAGGTACAGGGTGCGGCTTATTCTTTCTTAAATAAACCTTCATTAATAAACCTCAGTAGTGTTAGGTTCACCCAAAGGCAAATGCAAAAAATACATTTCTAAATAAACTCACAAAATGAAACCAAATCTCAGTAAATCTGGTGGCGACATTCGTCATATGATTTCTTTCAACAGACACCAACTAAAACTTTAACCTCTTACATCTTGGTGAGACATTAATACTGAGCAGCTCTTTCCATTCAAACATAAATCCGATTGCAATTTCATCACAAAAATGATTAAACTACCTCCTAACATACGTCCTGCCACTGAAGCCTGCTGAATCGAGAGAGAGACTGAGAGTGTGGAAAGACACCGTTTCTGTTGTAACTGATACTAACTTGTGTGGTGAACTCTCTCCCTCACTGTCCTTGCTGCTGCTCACAGACGCCCTGTAAGTGTAGAAGACATCCTCCCCCTCTGACATCTCCTTCAGATCATTGGCCAGCTCCACTGAGGATGGACGGGGTTTACGGATGCCGTGACGGACTCGAGGACTTCGCCTGCCAGAGAGATGAAACAACAGTTTTCAGGTGGTTGCTGCATGATTCACCAGAATGAATTTAAGACATTTCAAGAAATTTGGAAGAAGAAGAATATGGAAGACTATTAAAAATAAGATTTATGTAAATTATTTCAAGACTCTTTTTATGACCTTTTTAGGCCATTTTTTGAGGAAACTGAAATCAATGCTTTTTATGACCTGCAGATTCCTGATTTTAATCTGAACCAGGTCAGTATAAGATTTTGTTACATGACAGGACACAGTCTGAGTTCAAGAGAGGGAAAACGATGATGAGTTTATTGCAGAGTGCAGCTGCTGCCTTTTCAAGGTTGCAGGTCATACCAGTTTGGGGTGGATGGGGGTGATCTTGAGGGCAGACTCTTGGTCTCGAGATGCTCTGATGAAATCGACCTCCGGAGGACTGGGTTCCACACCATCCCTCCCACCACCCGCTGGCACACTGGACCACTACCAATTTAAGACGTAAAACGCAGAAAATTTGTAAAAGTTCAGTAATTATGACAAGAATAATTGAATATAAACGTAAAGGTGGAGGCTCACCTTTCAGTTTTACTGTTGCCGAGGCCCAGGTGCTGTGTTATCAGCTTTGTGTAGGACTGAACTGTGCTGTTGTTGTGCTTGGGGCTCCTGCCAGTTCGGTTGGAGCAGAAGAAGGAGTGATGATCCACACAGGACCTCCACAGGTTCTTACAGGTTTTGGGGCAGGGCAGAATCAGAGACACCTCACAGTCCTGGGTCTCCCCCTACAACATACAGACTTTAGATCCCTTGGGATTCTTTAAAATGCATCATCTCTGAAAGCTGCTCATGTTGCTTTGTTGCTGGCAATAAAAAACTGCCTGATTTCATATTATTCATGAATGATTTATTACTTGTCCCACAAAGAAAAATAAACTTTTCTAATTTTAGCTCTACAAACACACAGCTCAATATAAAAACAATCAAAAAAATGTTGTACTGACTCATTTTCAGTGGACAGCAATTAAAAGCGAGTTTGTTCTTTGCAGAGCTTTAAACTATTCAGAACAAACAAATGGCAGAGGGACTCACATGTTTCCGTTTCAGATGTATAAGCAAGCGTTTCCTCTTGAATGAAATCTTGATTATATTCCCCCTGAATACAGAGAATACAATTAGAGAGAGGCTCAGAAAATACAAGAACCAGCCATCTAATTAGCAGCATCATTACTCACCAGGGGAAGAAACTGGAGCAAATCATATTACAGAATATTGCAACACCACTTGAGGCCAAACCCACCATCAGGCGGGCATTGTTGACGTCCTGAGAAAGAAGGTGTGAGGGAATGACATGAAGTGCCATACAAGAGATGAATCAAAAGGATGTGGGGTTGTTAAAACGGAACATGATATAGAAAGTAGACAACGTTACCATGGCTGCATGCAGCTCCACTCCATACAACTCCAGTGTCCGTGCGGTGTTGAGGAAACACAACTCCGCCTCGCTCTGCTTCAGCCCCCTGGGAATACACACACGCACACAGTCACACGCAACAACAGGCACCAACTGCAAAACAAAAAAGTTGTTTTTCAGCGGCAGCTACTGTAGATGTAATAAACTAAATTACTTGTGCTGTGGATGCAGGTCCTCCACTTTAAACAGAAAGTCTTCATCTTGTTCAGGGATAAAGTGACACTTTGAGAGGTAACCAGGGAGCCGGGACGGACAGTGATCCCCCATCTCCGCTGTAGATGGTGGAAAGAGACACTGAGCATCCACACAGAAACAAATAACCAGATCCACAACATATGCACACACTGACATCTGGGGTATTGTAAGAGAGCTGCTGCTTATTGAGAGCATCCTCAACAGGAGTGATTACTCACACAGTTATTATTAAGTCATTAATCATTTGTTTCTAAGAGACGGGACTTACACTGCACAGCGTAAGAGGCCAACACTACAGCTGCACTCAGCGGGCACTGCAACCTGCAATCATACTCCATGATTACACACTGTAACAGCTCAATGCAAACGATGCACAAAGGGATGGGCGTTTTTGTGTTTGTGTGAGTTACTAACCGTCCTTCTCTGATGTCACTCCTGATCTGGAGGAAATACAGGTGTCTGCAGGGACAAGACAACAGGAACTTTACCATCCAACGCCTGTATTGTGTATGTCATGCAGAAAGTGGTTACTTTGGTGTTTTTAATCATTCTAGTAGCTAAGTGGATGATTCCCATGATGATGAGCGTTCACGTCATCAACATGGTTGTATGATTACAGAGTAGATGGTGTGAGAATTAAAACGCTGTGTACTGACAATTTTGCACCATATCCATTGAATCTGGGTTTAAAAACATTGACAACAGTCACAGTCTTTGGCTGATGTGAGGTGTCCATATTTGTTTTTTTTTCCCATCACTTTTGTATTGTGCCAAGTCAAGCTTTCAGAAAAAAATCAGTGTTTCCAAGGAGCAATTACAAGTTAGAAGTTGATGTGAGTGCTGGTATTTACAAGTCTGAAACTCATAATTACAATATGACATGAATGCGGTAGGAACAGCCTAACAGAGCTGCCTGTGTGATTTTTACTTTATTAGTGCTTCCACTGCATAACAAAAACAGGGATTTATTTGTTCGGCCTATGCGTGAGCCAAACATTGATAGTGCACTAAAAAATGTCAAACATAAATAGACAACAACAAGTCAGTCCTTTGTTTTTATCCACAACCCCTATCTGTGCCACATAGCTTCTTCAGATCAAACAGAGTGATATACTGTAAGTTTGCTATATAACAGAGAAGCACACCCATTCACCTTATCTGTTCATGCTGCAGAGAGTTGGGATCAGAGATGAAGAATCGTACTCTGAAGTTCAGATAAAAGGGAGACACAAGACCTGCAGAGAAATGTCATCTTGTAAAACAATGACAAACTAAATCTATGGCAGCAGGTTTACCTCAATCTTTTACTGTCCCTCTTCCTTCTTCTTACACCTCCTCTTTAGCTATGCATTCAAATTAATTTGAAAATATGTATTTGACTAGAAATATAATTCTAGGTGAAGACAGTGAACTTTCTGGATTCAGATACCTTTTATCTGCTTCTTCAAGGGTTTCTCAGGCTCCAACCATCTCTGAGAGAAAGAAATTCATTAAGTGTAATGGCTAACCGGGGCTAAAAAAAAACATTTATGTAAGTATACCCTGTGGTTATCATTGTCTAAACAGCAATCAGCGAGTGCAATACGTTACAATCTTAGCCCAAATGTGCAGCAGATGAACAGTGAGCTCACAGGAGAGTATGTGTTGGCTGTGATAGAGGCGATGGCTGTGCTGGATTCTCTGATCTGCAGACTGAAGAGCTGCCTCTCCTGCAGGCCCAGGTGGTCACATACTTGGTCCAACAGTACCACACCTTCATCCTGCTTCTGAAAGATGGAAACAACAAACAACATTTTTACTAGCCAAAACTGTGAGTGACATTTAACAGTTGGTTATTTGCACATTTAATTATACTGCGCCATATGCTGCTGTAGTGCTCAATGTATAGATAGGGCTGCTTATTTAGGCCTTTATCTTTCAAAACAGCAGTGAACAAAATCAATAATACAATCCTCCAGGTAAGAATCTGATTTCCAAAAGACTATCTGCAGCATAATACTCTGTAGTTTAACTCTTCCTTGTTGTATTAGTCTCTCTGAGGGATAACCTGCAGCTCATCTGAATTTTACCCAATTTTGCTCTCCACTTCTTTGTTGCAGGAAGAATATTCACATCACAAGAGGACCATGTTTACTGTAAACTGCCGCAAATAGTGTGTTCTTGCAGCAATAAAAACAATAGTTTTTGATGTGTGTGGGCAAAAAAATCTGGGTGAAGATCAGTACAAACAGGCCTCGCAACCCTTCAAAAAACTTTTGGTTCTTTTACAGTGTAGATCTGCGAAAAATGAAAACAATGAGCCTTATCTAAAGGCAAGAAGTGCAGGTGTCATATAAAGAGAGCAAGGAGTTTAATATCGGAAATTCTTCGTACATTACAACCACAGCATACTCCCCGCTCTCCCACTGTTCACATAAAGATGCTGCACAGCTGCTGTCCTAGAAAGCAGTATTGTGACTGTCTTTCTGCATGTGTGTGAATGCAGATCGTCGAGCTGTGTATGACATGAAAGGCTGATGATGCAACAGGCTCCCAAGTGTGACAAGCTCTGTGAGCTGCAGGAGCTCAAAGTGTCCTTCAAACCAAGGTCAAACTGTTGAACGAGAGATGTGGATCAATGCGAGTAGGAAAGAATAGTCTGCCACTATATCATGCACTGACATTACGATCATTAGCAGAGCAGCGAGACAGATAGGAGCAACATATGATCTTCTCAACTACAGACAGGAAACAGTGTGTGTGTGTGTGTGTGTGTGTGTGTGTGTGTGTGCGTGTTTATGTGTGTTACGCACGCTGACTCTGAAGGTCTCGATAGTGCCGTCCAGCAGCTGAACTAGGCAGAGCAGGTCCGGTTTTGGCATGTCTGTTACCACGGTAACTCTGCCTCCCTTTCAAGACAAACACCCTGCCCTCAGCTCGTCACTGAGAGGGGACCTGAAAACACACACACACAGACACACAGATACACACCCAAACACGCGCGTGCACACACACACAACCACAAAAACAGTGTCAGATGTTTCCAGGCTGTTGTCTTCCAATGAAAGCACCTCCCTCAGGATGACATTGTGTGGTGACTAATATATGTGCTAGATGGAGCATCAGGCTGCAGTGAGTAATGCATCGTGAATGCGAAGGAGTGACTGTGTGTGTGTGTGTGTGTGTGAGTTTGTGTAATTCCTTATTATTTGGCCTGGGTCTGAACATGTCCCTTCCCTCTCCCTGCTGCTCTCTTTCTGCATCTCTCCGCCTTTTGCAGGCAGCTGAATGATAAGAATGTTAAACATTTTCAGAGTTGAGCACGCCCATCTACAGCACAGCAACTGATCTCAGACGAGCCACTGGAAGCAATGCATGAACACAATAACACACACACATGCACTGCTAATGCATGCATGCACGTATGCGCTCGAACTTACCCCAACTTTGAGAATATCTCTCTATGAGTGTGTCTGTGTGTCTGAGCATCTGTATGCATCCAAGTATAAGTACGTACATGTGTCCTGTGTTGACTTCCAGGTGAACAATTAATGGATCCAGGCCAGCCAGTCTCACTCCCGTTTCTGAAAGCACACACGGTGTTTGAGTTAATGTTTGAACACAGCAACACAGTCTGAATACATTAAAAACAGAGCTGTTCCCAGTTTGATGACTGGTTTTCCATAATACCCCCCCCCCCCCCCCCCCCCCCACCCCCCCACAGGCCAGCCTCTAATGAACTTACAAGTAAATGCTACGTTTAAAAGCAGATTCAATATGATGTGGAGGCTATGACTACACTAGACGTTCTGGATCTACAGATGAGGAAATGAAGATAGACTTATTTTATGATGCTTTTAACATATAAAAACTTCACTGTCATAGTCTAATCTGTACACGTTAAAAGTGTACGATGAAGGATAGAAAACACCCACTTTAAATCTCAGATCTACAGCCTCGTCTCTGCTGCTTCACCAAAATTGTTAATTTAATAAATAACCAGGGCCTGTCTGAGTATGAGGCCCATATTTTTGTTCTCCCTCCGTCCCTGCCTGTCGATAATAAACTATGCTGTGATCTCGCTGTACTTTGAGCCGCAGCGCGAACAAGGAACCTGTTGACTACCTGAAGTTTTCTACAGCTACACCCAAAAGGAGGAACTCAGCACGGGCAAACTTTCCTCCAACCACGACGGTCCTCGTAACTACGACTGAATGTTTTTTTCTGGGGGAAGAAATGGTTTAAAAGAAGGAAAAGGCATGTCTACCTCAGTCGTCCCGCTTCAGAGACAGGTCATATTCCTCAGACTGTCCGCTGTGAAAACCTCGGGACGGGGCGCGTTGGAAGAGCCAGGTAGAGTTAGGTAAATATCCGGGACAAGTTTCTCATCCCTGGCTGCGCTGCTGGCTCCGCGCGGCCCCGCCCCTCCACCGCCGCGCGCGCGCGCGCTCCCTGTGGGATGCGCGCTACAGGGGGCGCGCTCCGAAGCTTAGAGAATGCAAACTAAACTAAAACTAAAAACTAAAATAAAAACAAAACTCCATTACAAGTGAAAGTCCTACATTGAAAATTATAATCATGTAAAAGTATGTAAGTATCTCAAAACCATTAAAAAACAATTTAAATTATCAAAACAATTAAACTGAAAAGCAGCAAATCCTTACATCTTAGAAGCTGGGCCATGAAAAGTTTGCATTTGCGTGAAAAATGTCAGAATAGCTGAAAATTAACTGTCAATCAACTAATCAATTGTTTCAGCTCTACTTGTAGGCTATATACTACATAGGCTATTGTTGTTCAAGCCAATCTATAACTTTGTATCATATTTCATAAGGTCTTGATACAGTATGTTTTAATTTCTAAGTAGCTAGTAACTAAAGCTCTCAAATAATTGTAGTGGAGTAAAAAGTACAACATTTGTCCCTGAATTATAGTTAAGTGGAAGTATAAAGTGGCATGAAAAGAAAATAATAAAGATAGGTGATAATAATCAAGACACTTTGCTTAATCAAGTAATGACAGTACTTGAGTAAATGTACTAATGTGCTTGTTGTTATTTCCTTTATTTTTTATTCAGTATTATATTGTTATATAAGAAATAGTAGCCTATAGTTTATCATACAGTAACAGTGGGTTACCATTTATTTGTTTTGATTTTATTTTCATTCTATACTTTATAGTTTTATCTAATTTATTATAGAGGAACACCAGTGATAGAAAATCAAAATTGAGTGTGTGAAGCCTTCATCTGCTTCAGATCAGAAGATTTACAGACATTTATTTGTCCTTTTCACTGGTGTGATTGGGGTTAAAGGCCATGGTGCTGGTTTTGTCCATTTATATGAAGATATAGAAACCCCAAAGAAATAGGAAAAATAGAAGGAGTTCCTCTGGTTTGCTGTCACCATCTTCAGGACAGATGGAGTACTACTGCTGCCATGTAACTGTATCCAGCACAGAAAATCTACTGTATGAAGACTATTGCATTAGGCCTATATCATTAAATCACCAGTAATAACTCCAATAATGACCTTTTTAGTGATCTGTAACAAGCTGATGGAAATGTTGTTATTTTATAAAGCATGTTTCACAAGCTTTTGCTTATATTAAATTACTCTATATCTATATATACTGTATGTAAAGAAAAGTATTTGTCAGAGGGTTTCATATAAACAATTTAAACAATTAAAAAGGAAAATACAATACAAATGTGCTTAGTGCATAGTGTTTTTTCGTCTTTACTCCACCATTAATGATTTCACAAACCCTCAGATTTATAACATGAACCTTTGGAGGGGTGTGACCCCTAGGTTAAGAACCACTGGACTAAATTATCCAACTGCATGTAAAGTGATTAAAACACACACATCTAATAATGTCATACACATGAGTGCTTTTATTTTTGATACTTAAAGTACATTTTGTTGATAGTAATTCTGCACTTTAACTTCAGGAATTCTACTTGTATTCTACTTTCATATTTGTTATATTAATATATTGTTACCTTTACTGAGTACTTCTTCCTGGTTGATCTGGTATCTTTTTGGTGGCTTTCCTGAACACTGTTTGACTGTTGAGATGTGTGCTTGGTGTTCAATGTCACCTGTTGCATGCCTGCAGAAGCCAAAAACCAGCCACAACCAGTTTGCATGCTGTCAGGGTGATGGGACAAGAGGTTGCAGTCTGAGGGCGGGCAGTCAGACTAGCAGAGACCGGTTCACTTCAGGGTGGCAGGGGCTCTGGCTCTCCCAACCCACCACCACTGTAACAGAGAGGATCCTCCCCCTGTTGCTGTACCAAGGATCAGCTTTCTGCAACAGTAACCAAGACACCCTGTGCTAACTCTGTCCTGAACCCAGTGGCTCCAATTTTAGACACCATGACACAAGGACAAACCTGGCATTATTTCAGTATCTGCACTTCAAGTCTCATTAATCTGATTCGCACCCGCTTACTCTGATCTCACACTCAATTCCTCTGGCACTCATTTCCAATTTATGAGGATTCTTCATGTTAAACCTTTGGGTTTAATTTATCTTGTGACAAAGCCCAGTCACTCCTTTAATTGCCCATATGTGTATATTACCTATAACATCTTTTGTTTTCACTGAAGCGTGAGATACATTTTGTTCCACTACATCGCTTTCCAAAGAATTTGTTTACGACTAACTGTGCCAAACTCAAGTTCCTATTTCTATTTCCACTTATTATATAATTACATATTCATATAAATTTGCTTATGTAATGTAATCTCATACTTTCCTAGAATGAGTGTAGGAACAGCTTTGATATAAAATGACAGGTCACTATGACTGTATGTGATATGCTGCAGGAGTTTGGTCGTATATCACAGGCATTAAACTGGGTCTGGTTTGGACAGGCCATGCCATTTCTCCAACAGGCTGGGCGGCTGCCACATGACACAGGAAGACACATATAAAGAGTTGTCATGTGCTTGAATGCTGTCATGAATGAACACACGTAGTATAGTTTCCATGACCCATTAACTATCCTTGGCTTCAAGAGGAATGTGTGCTCCATAAAACCCCTCTCATAAAATGGATTTTCTATGTATGCTGGAGTGTGTTTGAAATGCCCCCAAAATGACATAAACCAGTCTGTGAATCTATTATCTATTGCTGATTATACTGTTGATTTATTTTTTGTTGTTAGTCATATAGGCTGACACGCACACACACACACACACACACACACACACACACACACACACACACACACACACACACATGCACACACACATTAATTCAGTAGATGTCCTACTATCAGTGTTGCCACCCACACACAGACTTACTGGTGGTATGCAGTCCTCCCTCTAACCACCTGTGACTGGAATATGTGAGGAGAAACCCATACCTGTAACAAATACGCCACCAGATACAGAAAGAAAGAAAGAAAGAAAGAAAGAAAGAAAGAAAGAAAGAAAGAAAGAAAGAAAGAAAGAAAGAAAGAAAGAAAGAAAGAAAGAAAGCAAGACTTTTTACAAAGTCGTAAAAAAGTTCCCTCGACAAGAAAGTCAGTTGGGTTACTTTGCAGACCGCATGGTCACATGGCACTGTCAGGTCATGAGCGCCCAGTTCCACTTTTCACAGGGGAGCATGAACTCACTATGTTGCCTTCATGTGCCAGCAGCTTGTCACCTAAAGAGCTGAAGTATTTTACAACTTGCTGTGCATTCAGAGACCACACTTTTCACCTTCCCATCCCTCTCTTTTGACTGCAAAAAAATGACACATAATAGTACAGGAGTTCATTTTGCAGGCCTCTTAACACCTATTTTGTCTTTCAAGCACTTATTGAGTCACTGATATATTTCTGACCTGCTCACTTACACTTCAGTCGCATCAGGTAGTGGTCTTCTAACTGAGACTAAATAAGTTCCACATCTGGCCAAAAGGTGCTTTTTGTTACTCTGGTCCTCGCTGGAGATCTTTGACACCTGTTTCCACTTTAAAAAGCAAACAAATATTATTGTTTACAAATATTTCTGTTTCTCAGGCTTTAAGGAACTATATGTGTTCCTTAAATATATGTGTGGACAGTAGTTTATGTCTTACTATACTGCAGTATAGAATTTGATTTATTCATAGTAATTGAATGATATCTCCCAAGAATAAAGATCAATAAATAAAGAAAATGAAAAGTAAATAAAGATAATACTTAAGGTGGGTGAGTGTTTGCATTTGCATTTTAACATAAATACAAATGTTCAAAACTGAAGTTATCAACAATCAGTTACAAAAATCAACTTCAGTACCACCTTCAAATAGGACACCATTTATAGAGCTTTATAAACTGTAATTTATGGATTAATTAATGGTTAATAGATAATTTACTAATGCTTTATAGATCAGTTATAAGCCATTAATAAGAACGATTTTTTTTTCTCTGTGATCTCTTTAGTTCATCAGGGAGACCTCACCAATGGACCGTTTGACCACCTATCATCTGGAAAAGAGCTGCATGACCAGAATCCATTGATAAACTTCTTATTAGCATTTGCAGCTGCAGACGTGATGGACTGAGGTACTTTTTATTAACCATTTACTAACATCCATAATTGCAGGTGACTAAACAACCGGCCAACATATTTGGCCGAAGTCCTGATATACTAATGAGGTACAAAAAGTACCTCAATACTAAGTTCCATGTCCCACCTGACTGAGGTGGCACAAGGCTTGCAGGTCCATGAAGTAACATGTAAGTGCCAAAGCAATGGCATTTTTGGGGGGCGATGGGGAGGTGGGAATTTTCTGCAACATAGCATCCCAAAAGGTTTTCTCCTTAATGGCTTATAACCGATCTATAAAGCAGTAGTAAATGATTTATCAACCATTCATAAGTTACATCTTTTAAATAAATTGATGCCTTATCTGAAAGTGGTACCATTTCCAAATGAGCTCCCTTTGTTTCCCATTAGATGTTGATTCTGCTGCAAAGCTGCCCTAGTTCTGCTCCTAGACACAGCTCAATACTAAGAATGACTGTCCTAGATTCTGTTCCAGATGCTGACATGGAAAATTTAACGATGTGGGGGTGAGTGAGCAACTGACTGTCGGCTATGAGCGCACACATCACAATTATGACTTCTCCGAGGGTACGTAAACGCGACATTGCCCGTACTCTGCGTGTGTTTTACGTCAACGGTCTTTAACTGAGTAGCAGGACTCTGGCGGTGTGGGACAAGCGGGACGGCCCTGCTGCAGGACAGTTCGTGTTCACCGGTCACCAACCTGTCCTACCCGCTTTGAAATCTTCACGAAACTTCTCAGTCAGTCAGGCAGCCTTCATCCAGATGACCGTGACTCAAGACCGGCCGATGACCTACTCCAAAATGAGAGGGCTTGTGTCGTTTTTCTCAGGTGAGGTTCAACTAAACCGTTAACTGTAAACTAGTAAATCATACGTCATAGACAGATACAGAGAAGTTTAGTTAGAAAAATCCTGCTACAAGAGACAAAATGAGTATAAAATATCATAGGCCTATTCTAGTGATTAATCAAGGCTTGTTCTCTTTAAAATATAAAAAAGAAAAAAGAAAACATAAACCAAACGTTTGTTTTAATAATATAATACTTTCATTGTAGTATGTTCAAGTCATGAAGCTGACCTACTAAGTAGCCTACATACTGCTGTTGAACTGCTAACCCTCGGCCTGTGTCACAGCTCTGCTCAAGGGGAAGAAAGTTGGCCTCAGTGACCTCTTACACAAACTTGTTTCCAGTCAACAACTCTGCCAACAGTAAGTTAGGAAAAATAATCATTTGTACAACGTATTACTTTGTGTTAGAAAAAAAAAAAACTCCAAGTAACATGTCCTGTTTTTGACCACTTGATCTGAAGCTTGGACACCCAGAAAATCCTGCGGCGACAGAGCAAACTGAGAAAGGAGAAGGACGAGAAAAGCTCTGTGGTGAGTACAGAGAGGAGGTTTTTAAAAGACTGTGCTGAGTGTTGACAGAAGATGAAACCAAATCTGACCTCCTGACCGTTCATGTCCCCCTGTGTCTTCTTTCTCCTCAGAGCTCAGTGAACACAGAAACCTCTCAGTAAGTCATTTTTCCCACTGACAGAAGAAAGCTTTTGCTGTTTTGCTTCATATTACTGTAATAATACATTCATTATAATTAAATTATTAGTGACAGTTGAAGAGTATACCTTATTATGTAGTCCTGTGTATCTTTGTATCACAACGTAGATCTGAATGTTTTCTGTTGCTGTATTAATCAGGATGAAGCCATCAGACTTTGACTACCTCAAAGTTATTGGCAGAGGAAGCTTTGGAAAGGTAGGAGTTGTCTATCCTTGAAGGTGTCTGTTTTTCTTCCAGAGTTTGGTGCTGAAACACTGAATGTCATATTTCAAACTTTTACAGGTGCTGCTCGCAAGACATAGAAAACAAGGAGGCTACTATGCTGTCAAAGTGCTGCAGAAACATATGATTGTCAAGAGGAAAGAGGTTAAGAACTATCTATGAATCTATCTATCTATCATCTATCTATCTATCTATCTTTCTATCTATATACTCACTCTATCTGTGTCTCTGCAGCAGAGGCATGTGATGGTTGAGAGGAGCGTCCTGCTGAAGGGACTGCAACATCCATTCCTGGTGGGACTCCACTTCTCTTTCCAGACCCCAAATACACTCTACTTTGTCCTTGACTATGTAAATGGTGGAGAGGTATGTGACTTCTCTCTGTCAACCCGTTTGATGGTTAATGAAAATTCAAACATAATGTTGTTTTGACTCAGAGTTGGATGTATACATCTCAAGAATAAAAACAACAGAATTAGCTACATACTTCTCAAGACTGTATATATAATTGAATGTTTAAGACGCTACAAAGAAACCAGCAGTCACCAAAACTGGGGTCAACCTGTTGTAACCTCTTTCTCTATGGTTCTGCTGTATGGTATCTGTGTATTTAACCACTCATTGGTTTGTCCTCAGCTTTTCTACCACCTTCAGAGAGACGGATCATTTCCTGAACCCAGATCTGCTTTCTATGCCGCAGAGATGGCTATGGCGCTGGGCTACCTCCACTCTCTTGACATTGTTTACAGGTACATACACGCACATATACATGCATATAGACACAGCGCTGCAGAGACACTCTTCCAAGTTTTCCTCGGCTCTCTGCTTGCTCACTTTCTTTGCTCATGTTTGATTTAAACATGTTCAGCATGTTTAATTTATCTATGCAGGGAAATCCCAATGAAATGTTCACTTTGAGAGCACTGCATAGAAAATGATTTCACAAAAATACCACCAGCCACCAATGGCCTCCAGCAGCACATTAAAAAGTAAACAGTAAAGAAAAGGAAGGGAAACAAGGGAAAACTGAAAGAAAAACAACAAGATTAGTTAATATAAGTTTTTGCCAGAACCTTTAGACTAAACTAACTTTTATTCCCGTCTGTTTCTCTTCCAGAGACTTGAAACCAGAGAACATCCTGCTGGACAGTGGCGGTCATGTGATGCTGACTGACTTTGGGCTTTGTAAAGAAGGTGTGGCCATAGGTGGGATTATGCATACATTCTGTGGGACTCCTGAGTACCTCGCTCCAGAGGTGCTACAAGGCCACACATATAGTCCAGCAGTGGACTGGTGGGGGCTCGGTGCTGTGCTTTTTGAGATGCTCTATGGACTGGTAAGTAAAGGTGATATAATCTTTTTCCCTTTCATCATCTCACCTTCCTCAGCAGCTTCACCTTACTCCATCTCTCTGTTCTCCCTCTCAGCCTCCATTTTACAACTGCATCAAAGCAGAGATGTTTAAGAACATACTTCACGCACCCCTGCAGCTACGTGGTGGGGTTTCTCAGGCAGCACGCTCACTGTTAGAGGGCTTGCTGGAGAGGGATGTCTCCAAACGCTTAGGGGGAAGCTGGGACTTTGTAAGTGCATACACAAAGCAGAGAGACAAACTGTGATCCACACAAACACACATAACCACAGAGGATCTAATGTTGATGTGTTTGCAGGTGGAGCTGCAGGAACATTCCTTCTTTGCCTCCATCAACTGGGATGACCTCCTGGCCAGGAAAGTGAAGCCCCCGTTCATCCCAAAAGTGGTACGAGTGATTCAGAAACGAGTGGAGAACACTATTGTTTTTAATCAATGCACAGTGTACCTGAGTGTGTGTGTATTCCTCTCTCTGCTCCAGACTGGTCCCTGTGATATCAGCCACATCGACCCCGAGTTCACGCTACAACCTGTCCCTGCCTCCGTAAATGAGCGGTGCCAGGCGGGCGGGGTCAGCGAGGCCTTCCCAGGATTCTCCTTCATGAACCCAACGGAGTACATGGCAGCACAGCTGGTTTCATAACAATGCCAAATCCTCTGGCAGCATGTTTGTTCAAATATTTATTTTTTATGTCATAAATTATTAAATCAAAATCTATTTTTAAACACGAGCAAAAAAAGTCTTCTTACTGTAATGCTGCAATCCACTGTATGTTCCATTGGTTACACTAAATTATATGTATGTATATTTTTGGTACTGTTATTTTAAGTATTGGTATCAGTTCATAATGTGAAATAGGCTGGTCACTATTTCACAAGTCCTTGCAACCTTAATGTGTAAAGGGATGAAACAATAAACACCTAATTCAAGGAATTTTATTGTTTAATACTTAATATTTATATCTTTAAATTATACTTCAAACATGTATTGCAACATTCCCATTCAGCTATTACATTCACAGCTTACAAAGGTACTGTGAATACTTCACAGGCTGCCTTGAAATCCTGCATAGTGACTAAGGCATTGTGCATCACAAGAGAAATACAGTGAACGACTCCTTGTGGTATTTACATGACAGAATCGGATGGTATTCTGTTGACAACCCTTAAACACAAATCAGACCCAGCGCTGACTTTATGTGTGATGGTGAAACCTTTTTTTAGTGACTGAAAACAGAGAAAGCCCATCACCACGGAGAATCTAATGGGTGTCTCACAGAAGAGAGCATCTGGTCTGATCCTTACTACTCCACTTCACAAGGCTGTTTCTGAAACAGTTTATTCAGTTACTTGTCTGTGTGTCAGTAGATGCTGAAGGAGGCGTGGCTCTGGTCACTCTGGCAGGTGAAATAAGCTATCAGCTGACCATTGCAGATCATCAGAAACAAGCCGCTACCTATGGAACAACAAAAAGGTAGAGCATTTAAGAGAACTGAGCTCACAAAACTAGATACAATAACTTACAGATAAAGTGCCAGTCATGTTTGTTTTACCCAAAGCCAGCCACCACTGCCACACCATGGGAAACTCCAACATCACTGCAACACAGAAACAAACTATACAGTTTCACAACACATGGAGTAATATGTTTGAGTAATCTGGGTGGATACATTGTTAGATTTCTGCTCACCAAGGCTGGTGATCATTACATGCAGAAGTGTGACAGTGAGGGCGTAGTCCCACACCCGCCTCCTCACCACTGCAGCAAACAAAAGGCCGCTACAAAAGTAGGTGAGCTCCAAGGACAGGAGGTTCACTGAGGGAGACCAACACAGCAGGACAATACATTATCTGTACAAAGTTCACACTCATTGTTTATTATGTTGGCTGCACGAAGTGTGCTCACCCAAGTATTTGGAGTTGGATTCAGCAGGTTCCGTCTTAAAGTCAAATGGAATCAGTCCGTCAAAGTGATCCAACCTAAATGAGGAGAAATTACTTCAGTTGCTGCTCTTGTATTATCTACCTGGCCTCAGGTCAGGGGAGTCTCAATATATAGGCCAGACAATATGTATGTTGTAAACACCAGAGTGATTTTTAAGTATTTTGGGTCAAGTCAAATACCGCTGCAAAGGTGGTTCCATGGTCAGATTAATCTGGTAATGTTGGGGCCCTGGAGCAAAAATAAGATGTTGGGCCCCTATTGATCCCCTGTTGCTGCTGCTCTGTGTGCACTGTGTATGTATATCATTACCTTTAAGTACCCATTAAATACAAAGTTCAAACTACGCATGATCCAGTAAAAAAAAGAAAAGAAAAAACAAAACAAAACACTTTCTTCTCTGGTTTATTTTTAGACAGTTTTATTTAATAATATTCACCTTGTAAAGATGACAATAAATAGAGTTAATAAAAGTTTCTAAAAGGCTATTCTGACAGGAGAACCCTCTACAAAAGGGCGTCACATTGAAGGAAAGATGCAGGACACAAAAAAACATTACCATTTACCATTACCAAATTGCAATTCATCAATTTCGGATGTAGAGTGAACCTGCAGCTCTTGGGGATGAGGGTCTGGAAGCTATGATCATCATCACATTAGGTTTCTTGCCTTCTATAGTTTCAATTTGTGTGATTTGTGGTTGTCATTGCAGAATCTGGTAAACATCACAAATTCTGAGACAGTTTATTGATTTATTTATTAGATAACTCTGCAGTTATTTTGATTGATACACTTGAAATTTGGTCACAGATATTTAGTCCTAGAAGTATCAATTAGTAAAAGCACTCGACACAGGAAAATTGACTGCATGAGCGAAACAATATTATATACTGTTAAATATGTACTGCTGATCCATAAATGTGCAACTAGCTGTAGCTGTATAATTTGGTAACTCTATTGTACAGATCATTCAGCTTCCGGTTATTTATTTGAAAGGGAGTGACACCAGTACAAATTAATCTGAAGATTCATGGAAATAACTATGTAATTTGGTAATAATTATAAGAAAAACAGGCACATTGTTCAACTTGTACCCTTCCAATTAATTAATTAGACTGACCTGCTTATGTTACCCAAATAGTTTTACAGTCAGTCATTAAGATTTTACTGTAGTTGTCTTTATATTTTCAACTCAACTTATGAAACACAGAAACAACAGTCTCCAAATATCGTCTATAATTTACTATAATTTCTACAAAATGGCCACATATAAATATTTGCTGGTAATTCCAATTAAATTACTGGGAAGTAATATGACCTGTAAAATAAAAGTGTTAAAACCTCTCTTTTTAATTACTTTGTATACTGTTGTTTAATCTGTATGACTATGCCTTATATTCTCACTACATAGTTTATATGAAAAATGTTGGTAAGGAAACTAGTAACTAAGTATGAAATGGGGGGGGGGGGTGCTTTGAAGAGTATAGCTGTGCTTGCATGTGTGCCTGTGCGCATGCGTGTGAGGGATTCACACCTGAAGGCACCGAAGCACACACTCCCAATCATGTAGAAAAGAGAGTAAAATATGAGCAAACACAGCAGCAGATTGAAGAGCACGGTCTGTGGGATTGAGACAGAGAAGGAGTCATTATTTCACAATACAGTATCTAATCTGTCTAGTAGGCAACACCACATATTCTCAAGGTATAGCAACAATTACCAAACACTAACCTGAAGCTGTATGCAGTCTTACATATTATAGGCTACCAGGCTGCAGGGGGGAGGGATGTGCACTGTAACAGGCAGATAGCGACTCTTATCGCCTGCAAAGCCTGACCTGCTGCATACAGTTTGGATTATGATAAATGGCAAATTATGTATCTGTATATTATTAAAAAAAAACAGCTCTTAACACGAGCCTGTCATATCCTCTTCGTTATTTTGTCGCACATGATTTCCCTACAGTCGGTCCCGCAGACAGACTGAGAGTCCACAGAGGCGCCTATTGCAGGTTAAATCATGACACAGTATCTTGTCCTCTTACCTTCGAGTCGACCGCTTTGCCTTTGAATGCCATCTCATGGTTTGTGCTTGATGTTAATACAACAAAAATAATCCAGGCTGCAGCAGGCTGAACGACCCGGTTAATCCCTCAGAAACTGGACTTCTCCTGCCATCTAGCGACAAACGCAAGATACGAAGCAGCGCCGTCGCTTTTACAGCCGAGCCTGAACTCATTTCACCTCGTATCAAGGCGGCCTTTGTTGACTGAAATAAAGACTTTTCTCAACATCTACCTGTTAACCAGCAATAGAATTCATAGTTGTGGATATTGTAGCAATTTTGAGCTTCGGGTGCTATCTGTTTTCAGAAAATTGAAGGAGAAAACGGCGAAATCTGTACCGTATTATTACCGGAGAAACCATAGCCGCCCTATGTGGGAGGGATTGAATACTGCAGGTTAGCTGGAGATAATTTGGGTTGAATATTTAGTATATGGACCAACAGCGACCCAACAAATACTTAACACCAAGCAGACAAGGAATAAGTGCCCTATAGTAATTACGTGATTGACTTTAAATGGAATAGCTGTCACATTAAAATCATAAACCATACATCAAGTAGCGTTGAAGTGCCTTAAGAGGTGGTACCACAGTAAAACGTCGCAGGAGATTCTTTGCTGATGAATGCCAGTTAAAATATAATCTCATTGTCGCAATTAAATAAATTAGACGTAGTGCTTCGATAATGTTAGATACGGATAAACGGAATGAGTGTATTTATTTTGCCCGACGTTGCTGTTTTTTTTCACATTTTAGCCCACATAACTCTAGATGTGTATAAAGAGCCAAATCAGTCCGGACTCTAGTGCAGCGACGTGTACGCGTGGTTTTGCTTGAAACTGTTACTTCGAGTGATTTTTACAGGCCTGAGTATTTAATCCTACACTTGTACACTGGCGCTTACAAACTGATTATCGCCTGTTCTCGGGTGGTGTGTTCATAAACCGGCCGTCAAACGGTCGTAGACGGTTGTAAACCGAGGAGCAAACAGCCGGTTTTTCGCCACAGATGAACCGGACGCTCCTGGACGCTAATGAGACAGACTGCGGTCCCTGCGCTCCGCTGATACACACTCGTACTTCTTATGTGGGGGGGGGGGGCACTTCTGAGGCTGCTACGGCCAAAGGCTGAAACATGACCCCCAGTCCGTTGGTAGTATTGGTTATATCGGCAGTGAACTGAGTTTTGGGCGTGTTATGAGTGCACACAGGCCTGGTATTGACCACCGATAGTGTACTGAACTTTTCCGAGACCCAAAGTTGTCAGGCAGCGCATCTTACACGCATGCGCACCCCTCTTCTATCCAGCTCTAAATAAGAGTTAAAACAGAAACGAGGTGAGTTCCACATTTTTAAACAATACGGGCGCTAATACTCATTTATTGCACTTAACAGTGGCGAAATTTGAAAAACCGACCTTCGTTTTGCCAATTGGGGTTAGTTCTCATTATTTCCACTCTGATTTAAAACGGCGAGAATAAATCGTTTTTTTCAAGTTTCTATTGAAGAAATTAATCAAGCAACAATGTTGAAGCTCGTAACAGGAGCGTCGTGTTATTGCGAGTGTGTGCGATGTTCTGCGAAACGTTAGCGTTTGGTAAAATGCATTTTCCTATTGTTATTAACCGGGAAACTTATTTATTACAGATTGTCCTTAGCTGGCTGCATCCAGTCACAATGCTACGGCTAGCCGTGAAGCTATCCTCCGTTCAGCTGGACGGAGTGGAGCTAGCTGACTGTTAGCTTCATGTCAGCGCTAGCTAGCAACCTGGGCTGACATTCCGTGACAAGGGGAAAGTGAAGAAAATAACCAGAGTGAAGGAAAACACCAAGTCAGGAAATTACACAGCACGCATTTGGTTTTGTTCGACGCATAGCGGCTTTGCATGATTTGTTTAAATTGGTAACTTGAGTAATTTACATAGTTTAAACGTGTTGGTGGCCTCTTCCTATGCTCCGCCATTTTGTATAAGACGAATGCTAATCATGGGCGCTCTTACATACACTTTATTTATGGACAGAATAAAACTGAGGTATGAGGTGCAAAGTCAAACTTAATCAAGATCCATTAGCTCGGGCTTTTGTTTACTTTTCACATGGTTATGGCTACCGTGCAAACAGAAAATACCACCTTAATTCATTGTTGATCATGCGTCAACACTAAAACGTTATATCATAATATTAGTCGAATTGAAACGTTTTTAAGTTTGGCCAGTCAGTGCACAAAACAGTGTTCTCCTTAAAATTGATAAAGAAATAACCCTCTCACTTGTTCATGGCCAGGCAAACAGCCGGTTTTAAGAGATACTGTTAAAACAAGGAAAAGATGAACTTGTGTGGTTAACTTAAAGTTGAGACATCTTTCCTCATGTTTGTCAATGATCTTGATGAAGATTTACCCTAATGAGGCCGTTTGTGCATGTATTTCCCGGTTAGTTGACCAGCAAAACAATATTATTATTGACTGTTTTGTCTGAAATCGAAGTGCATGGTGTATCCTGCAAGCCAGCACACAGTCGCCATCTGGCGGTGATGCTGCGCGATGCTGTTTACAAGTGCAGGAAGAAACTGCATTTGTAGTTGGGAGCACATTGTAGGTAAAACACTAGCCCGTCGGAAGGGGGGGGTCTGCTTCACAGTGATACTCACACGCAGTCAACGCAATAGACACTAAACAGTGTCTTAATTAAAGTCAATGCTGTGGACTGAACCTATTTATTTCACCTGTGTTATATCTCTTGGAGATTTGAAATGCTTTTGTGCCAATATATGACAGCGTTTTTTTTATCTGACTTATGTTTTTGCAGGTTGGGGATATTAGAGGAGTGGGAATGACTGACACTCCACCCAGTGATGGCCCCTCCCAGGGAGCGGAGTTTGACATGATGGGTGCTCTGGACTGGAAGGATGGTATCGCGACGCTGCCAGGCAGCGACATCAGGGTACGAGAGATTTGTTTTTGTTCTTGTCCATTCTTCAGTATTTAAATGTTAATATAGCTCTGAATACACTCAGATTTGTAAGAGCAGGGTTTCATGCAATGTTTCATAGCAGAGGTGAGCTACCTTGAAGTAAAGACCACATCTGCAAGCATCATAGACGATTAACTTGTTGTTAAAGACTAAATGTAAACCTTCAAGGGAAAAAGAGAAGAAATGCCAATGTTAAGGAGTGTGTATTGCTTAGGCAGTCATTTGGAGACAAGCTGAATGAGGATCATGGTGGCTTACCACCTCGGCTCTGCAGTTTCCTTTGAGGAAACCTAAAGAGCATATCTGTTTTTCTTCCTTTGTGTCTTTCAGTTCCGCATGACAGAGTTTGGGACTCTTGAGATTGTCACAGACCTAGAGGTCAAAGGGCAGGTGGCAGAGCCTAACCGTGAGACCTTGGACCCAGCTCCCTCTCACACTCCCACCCCTCCCCCGGAGGGCCAATCACAGACCGGCATAGCCAAAGCTCCAGCCAATCAGAGTCAGCCAGGGTCGTCCCAAGGCAAAAGTATGACAGCACGTGTTTAACCCTTACAACACTGTTATAATAAAGAATTGCAGTGATTATTTTTAATGCTCTACCCATGTTTTGTACAGTGAACAGCTTCAGTTTCATCCCCTTTCTTCTTCTTCTCTGTCCTCTAGCGCCTGGTCCTGTGCTTCTGTCTTTAGAGGAGGGCCCCAGTGTGGAGGTTGGTCCCAGTGTTGAAGTTGGCTCTAATGCTGACATGGGCCCAAATGGGGAGCTGTCAAGGTGCCGGGCCTGTGGTGGCCGTGTTTCCCGGGATGCCCTCTTTCAGGGTAAATTCTGTAGCTCCATTTGTGCACAGCCCTCCAGCGGCAGGTAAAACCCCACACTTTGCCTTTTCATTGTTCAGATTATTTTGGTTTGTAATTTCGCCACAAGCCAAATCTTTCTTTTTTTTTTAAAGATCGTCTCCAGGGGAAGCGCGGGAGAGTCAAGCAGTGGAAGGAGAGAGACTTGGTAAACGTGTGCGCAAAAAGAGGAAGATCTACATGGATTCTGGTGACGAAGAGGAAGACAACCAAGAGGAACCAGAGGTAAGGAGGAGGATTCTCTTAGGTTTCGTCACCACTGTTGTTATCTTCCAGAGCTACTGGCCCACTCAAGTGTTTAGAACTGTTTTTGTAAACAAGATATCTTCTTCTTATTCTTATCATTCATCTTTGCTTATGGTGTTGATTATTGATATGTTTCATTCAATTCACCTTTTGTAGGAAAAGGCCAAGACTACCAAAGGCAGGAGAGGTGCCAAAATTGCAAAACTGGGTATGTTATACTGCTACCACTGTAAGGGGAAGGAAGGATGGAGAGAGTTGTTTTCCTGTCTCTGTCTCTACATCCTATGGAAATCTGTAAATCTCTGACATTGTTGCCTAAATTCAAGGCCTTAAAGAGTCTTCGACACATCTAAAAACAATGTCGCAGTTTGTTGTTGCACTGTACTGGAGAAAAAATAACCCAGTAGTGAAGACTGTCCTCTGATGTATCACCAGTAACTTTGTTTTCGAATATTAGATTAGATAAACATTAGTCTTATTTTCTAATTGACATTTAAATGTCTTAATTCTAGTTTAACGCTGCGTCTCTAAGTGTGATAGTCGACAAGAATGAATGAGAGCTGATATATACTGGGTTATTTTCTACATATTAATATTATGAGCAATTTCACATGTACGTGAAGTATATAGTTATAAATACATTTTTTTCACTAATTATCTGGTGAATTTTCATGCCACGATTTAAGAAACTGTCAAATAATACTTTAAACTGGGTGAAGAGGCACATACCGTATGAATGATGTTTTTGTTTTTTTTTGGCCTATCCTCAGTGACTGCCCCTCCCAATAAGAAGCGGGCATGGAGCTGGCCTGCTTACCTTGAAGAGGAGAGGGCAATCTCTGCTCCTGTTAAACTATTTAAAGAGGTATAATTCTGTACATACACCTGCCACCTTAATGTTGTTTAGTATAACCAGATATTTATTTTTGTTTATCCAATGTGTGAAACTGATCTGGGCTGTGATGTTTGCAGCACCAGTCGTTTCCTCAGAGCCGGAACAGTTTTAAGGTGGGGATGAAGCTGGAGGGACTGGACCCGTCTCACCCGTCTCTGTTCTGTGTGCTCTCTGTTGCAGAGGTACGGGTGCTAATGGTTTTTTATGAAGAGCGTGTATGTCTTTATCTCTGTTTATAATAAGGAATATCACACTGTTTATTTGACCTGAATATGTCCCCGGTGTCTCTTTGCCTCGCAGATCCAAGGTTACAGGGTAAGGCTTCACTTTGATGGTTACCCAGAATGCTATGACTTCTGGGCCAACGCTGACTCGTGGGATATGAAACCAGCTGGCTGGTGTGAGAAGAATGGACACAAGTTATTGTTGCCTAAAGGTAGCCATGTGATTTTACAAATAAATAAAAAAACATTGGCTATGAAACATTTTTGTAAATATTAGTGGCAAATTTCATGACAAAGTTTGTCTTCTAGGTTGTAAAGATGGAGAGTTTAATTGGAGCATGTATGTGAAGAACTGTAGGGGTCAACTTGCTCCAAAACACCTTTTCAAGAGCCTAAACACAGTGAGTATTAACCACACAACCGCACTCTGAAACCATCAGATGGTTATTTCATTCAGGGGCTTTCTATGCATTGTGTATACAAAGGCTAAATATGTATTTTCATTTTTTTCTTTCAGTCTGTGACTCCATCTGGATTTAGAGCAGGAATGAAGTTGGAGGCAGTCGACAGGAAGAACCCTTCGTTGATCTGTGTAGCAACCATTGCTGCTGTTGTCGACAACCGCCTGCTCATTCATTTTGACAACTGGGATGATACATATGATTACTGGTGAGAGCCTGGTCAAAGACTGAAAGAACAGGGTGATCTGAAGATATTCCCTAGTCCACTTCGAGCTCTGCTGTAGCTAGAAATCAAATGAAATCATCTGGAGCAAAACATCTGTACGCCTTCTTAGCGATGCTGCTATAGTGTGGGTAGGAAAATAGGTACTGGAAATAAATGTGATAAGGTTTGGGAATTGAACAAAATTCCTGGAAAAGTAGGAAAGATACACATTTCATGCATGCGTTCACCTGCATATTGTGTTGTGGAAGGTGCGATGCCAGCAGTCCATATATCCATCCTGTGGGGTACTGCGAAGAGGCTGAGCTAACTCTGACCACGCCAGCTGGTAAGACACAGACCAAGACACATGTGGGTCAGTATAAACTACTTTAATATACTGTAGGGCCCAATTAATGTAGGATTTAACACTGTCAGATAGTCACTAATCAAGATTTAGATTCTATTGATAAAGCTGATTCTTCTAACTTGTGCTATAGATGTATTTTTCTATAGAAAGTATTCTACATTTTTGTAGTATTTTCCAAATTGTGTTACTACTGCAAGAAAGAAATGAGACAAAACTCTTCTTAAGCAAATATATTAAGCTAATTTTATAGTGCTGGTGAAATGCATGCTGCTGTTGCTTCCTGTGGATGACCAGATTGTTTCTATTGTTTAAGCTATGAGAACATATTAGTGTCTGTGTTAATGTGGACTGTCTTCACTGATGATGGATCTAATGAGTCTTTTATTTCATCTCCTTAGAATATAAGCAACCGAAGAGTTTCTCATGGGAGAAATACCTGGAAGAGACAGGCACACAGGCAGCTCCTGCTCGGGCTTTCAAACCAGTATGATTTACACACACACAAATACAAGTACATCAAACTTTATAGTGATGTATGCGCTGCAGTAGCCTGTATAAAGTCATGTGATTTTTATTATGTGTTTTCAGCGACCTCCACATGGCTTCCAGATTGGGATGAAAGTGGAAGCTGTTGATAAGAGGAACCCCATGCTCATCCGTGTTGCAACTATATCAAACACAGAGGACCACCGACTGAAGGTACGACATGTCGCCTTGTCGAGATGGTCTTTGACTCGACTCAGCTCGTGTCTAATTTGCTGGTTTTCTCATCTAGATCCATTTTGATGGCTGGAGTTCAGAGTACGATTACTGGGTGGAGACAGACTGCCCTGATCTGCACCCTGTAGGGTGGTGTCAGAAAACAGGACACCCACTACAGTACCCTAACGGTGAGACACACATCTGTCCTGCATTCTACTCAGTGAGGTCAGTCAAGGTTTCTTAGGAGAGGGATCCAAAATTGTAATTTCAACAGATGAGTCAGCAGAGTTTGTCTCTGCCTTCATTTAACTTCTGGATGTGGTGGTGGGAGGAATCTATAATGAATTCAAAATGGAAATGGTCTTGCAGTTGTTTGCATAGTTTTATTAACACTCCCTTGTGTGTGTGTATATTCCAGGCTCCAGTGATTTATTGACTGCCCCAGGACAAGGATGTCCTACCCCAGGATGCAACGGGGTTGGCCACATCAGAGGACCTCGCTATGGGACCCACTACACGTCAGTACCATATACCCAGTTTTGTGCTGTCACAGTCTCCTGTTCTTTTCTTACTCTGTTTCACATTACTTCCCCATTTTCATTTCATATGGTGTATAAATATTTTCCACCCCCCTTTATCACGGTGAATATATTATACATGAGTTTTTGTCTCAGTGAAGTCAACTACTTTTACCTCATGCACCTCGTAATGATGCAGTCCTACTTTTAAATAATTTAAAAAATAAATTTAAATCTCAATTTTTGAAAGTGATCCAAATTTTTTTACTTTTCATTTTCCATTGGTACTGCTCTTAACAGCGGTTTAATGAGAATTATTTTCAGATCATTAACGTTTCATGTCTATATATTTTATCAGTATGAATGCAATAACTACAGGAGTAGAAGATAGTGTTTCAGTTTGACTGTGTTCTTAAATGTCATTTGTACTTGTGTGGGCTGCTCGTAGTGTAAGTGTGTGTGTGTGTGTGTGGGAGTTTTGAGTCTTTAAGGTGTTTTTTTTTTTTTTTTTTTTTTTTTAAGCTGCTTTTCCTTCCTATTTCTCAAACCCTATTTAATTGTCTCATTCACAGCTATAGAATGAATGTTTTTCTTTGAAAGGTTTGTTTAATGCCAGGGTAAAGTTTGTGTGTCTTCATGTGTGCAGTCAGGTGAGCTGCCCTTACTCTGAGATGAATCTAAACAAGGAGGGCTTGCTGCCAGACCGCCTCAGTGGAGAACGACCTCTCACCCTGAGCGGTCCACATCCTCGTGGGCGACGTCCTGATCCTCACACGAACACTACGACACAGACCTCCTCAACGCCCGAGCATCCTGAAGGAGCCGAGGACTCCCAGAACAGGTTTGAGGCTGAACATGTACAAAAACAACACTTTACAAAAACAGCATGATCACTAAAACAGCCACTAACACTCCCAGGAGGACTCCTATCAGTGTTTTGCATGCAACTCTATCCAGTGGTCAGTACCTGAGAGGGGCTTATCTGTGTTGCTAGGAAACCGGCGACAGTGGAAGCTGAGCGTTTAGGGCGCAACAACCAGCCCGATCCACCGAGTGGAGCCAGTGAGCAGGGCCACAATGGAACAAGGCCTAAACGGTACCAGTCATGAAACCATCGCAAGAAACTGCTGCAGAAGTTCAGTACAGAGGATGTTGGCGTGTGTTATCGACTACCTTCTAATTTGTATGTTGATGTCTCCTTCAGGACTGCTCCAGTTCCTAAATACCTGAAAATGCACTATGTTAAAGAGGAGATTGGAGACAGTAAAGGTACGTGTGAATGTGTGTAAAATGGGATGAGATTAAATATGTAAATCACCACCTCACCCCCACTGACTGCTGCCTTTCCTCCTCCTCTTCCCTCTCCTCAGCCTCTCCAGATGCCATCTCTCTCCAGCAGGCCCTCCACGAGTCTGTGTTCTCCCCCGGCATCTCTGCCTCCCCCCCCCACCGGGTGGCTCTCTGCTGGGACAAACACTGCCAGCTGCTGCCTGAGGTCCTGGGGCTGACTGCCAAGAGAGTGGCCACTTGGAGTGCTGAGGAGGTCAGACATGCTTACTCGCTCACACATGAAAAGCAGACATTCTCCTCATTCACTTACCCAACATGAAGGCACCTAGTTGTTTAGAGAAACTGCATGAATTATCAAGTAGAGCTGTGGTGCTTTCTTTCTGCCTGCCAGGTAATCAACTGAGATTCAATGAAGACTTATAAACCACTTTGATCAGTAAATAAACATTTACTAACTGGAGTATTATATTTGGCAGTCTGTCTGGAGGTATTCTCTGTATGTTGTCTCTTTTTGTTCATCAGGTGGCCAGTTTTGTCAAAGGACTCCCTGGATGCAAAGAACATGCTGCTACATTTAAAACAGAGGTGAGCATTTCATAACTATCTCCAATTTCAATCTAGTGACATTAATCGATTCAGTGTGTGCTGCTGCCATCTGTATTTGGTCCTCTGTCTGACATAAAGCAAACAAATAAAAGCCTGACGTGTCTACACATAGTGTGTTTGCTGTGCAGACGCGTGTAATTTTATGCAGTTCCACTGTGTTTTTCTTTTGCAATTTGCATACATTTTCATATCACGAAGGCATTTCTGAAAAATGTGATTTTAAAAACACTTGATTCACAACTTCTGCAGTTTTAAAGTTACCAAACGATTCATATATCAAAAATCTTTGAAGATATACAGTCAATTCACATTTCCCCATCAAGCCTAGTATGATTATTTAAGGTTTTAATTATATATTGAAATTCATTACAGCCCAAGAAATGCACAAGTGTTGATATGCCCCCATTCACTCTGATTGTATCTGTAACAATTCTTGAAGATCAACAAGTTTTTCATATGATTTAAGTCATCTAAAAGTTCTACCAGTCAGCATCAGTGTGCACAGCAACCACATGTATTTTCGCAAGATTTTTATTCACAATATTTTCTGTGTTCAGGTTTGAAACAAACCTTTTGTTGTTTTATTAAAAGGGGACAGAGAGTTAGCAACTAGCCAGGGAACAGTGCGGAACATTTAACCACTAAACAGCCAGACATTTTCCCTCAGGAGTTGGTAGAGACCAAAAACAGCTGAAGCTGAGACAATATGGCTTAGATTCATCAGATGGACAGAAACACGACTCCAAATGAATGATAATGTTGCTTTGTAACTGCTGGATGTATAAATGAGTAACTGTCAAAAAGGTTAATGAATTAAAAGATGGTTAATATGAATCAGCAGTTTCAGCTAAAAGAATCTTGGGTTTTCAGTTAAAAGTATCCAACTCTGTATTAGTCTGTAAAAACAGTGATATGGAGCTGAATCTTTTTTTCTCTTTAGCAAATAGATGGCGAGGCCTTCCTGTTACTCACCCAAGCGGACATTGTCAAGATCCTTTCAATCAAGTTGGGACCTGCCCTGAAGATTTTCAACTCCATCCTCATGTTGAAGAACGCCGATGAAGAGTAAGACTTGACTCCACGAGGAATCGTTCCCTCCTCACAGGTCCCTCAGCTCCGGTTTCATCGACACTCAGCTAAAGACATTTGACAAAATCAACCTGAATGAGCTTAATCGGTCGATCTCTGCGACGACGCAGCTACAGAACAGGAAGAAGAGGAAGCCATCATCTCAAAAAAAACGTCCATCTCCCCGTTTCCTCTCCTCTCTCTGTGATGGACACCACTGTTCAACCTGAGGGAGAGTTTTACATGATACCATGAGGATTCCTTAACTTATGTTGTGTTTGTTTACTGAATCATTAAAAAAAAAAAAACTACAGCACCTTTAAGGCTTCTTAACATTGTACAGTTTATGAATTGGATTTAGTGTCTTGATTCAGTTGCATTTGCATTCTTGTTTTATTTGAACTGTAATGAAATGGTGCTTGAGCTCAGAGCAGATGGAACAAGTGTGATTGTTGCTTTTTATTCAGCAACAGAAAATTTTTTTAAAGCTGCAAAATACAATCGTGAGGTGGTGAGAGGTTTTTAAATGTGAAACCCAGTGGAGCAAAAGCACTATGTAGTTCAGCTTGTCTCCTCTAGATGGAGAACATGGGCCGCTCCTCAGGCCCAAAGGCAAGAGAGGTTGGTTAGTTTGGTTGACTGAAGCTTAGATTGAGTGGGGGATGGTTAAAATTGTGTGTCTGTGTGCGTGTGTCCAGATGTGACCAAGTGTGTTTGAGAAATGAGGATGTAATTTTCCACCAGCCCATTTGCGTTGCTTTACTGGTCGGGATTGTTTTGTGACGAGCAGGGCTAAGGGCTAATTGTTGAATCAAGGAAACTTGCAGTCTTTTAAGGTGGAATGAAACTATGAACCAGCTCTGTTTGTATCTATCTGCTTTTATGGGGAATGGCACATGAATAAGAATGTTTAAAAAAAAAAAAAAACTGCTTTTAGTTGTTTCGTTGATATTGATCATCTTGTTTGGTTCAAATAACCTCGTCATTCACCTTGTAAATAGTATACAGCTACAAAAGGACTGTCCTTGCTTCCTACAAGGGTTTACTCCTGCTTGGTTATGCAAAGCCTTGACATCGGTCTCCAGGGAAGGACATTGTGACAGTGAACTGAAAAAATGAGCCTCAATTCATACAGAGATTTTGAGAAAAGAAACAATGTCAAGTCAGTGTCTTTGTAAATCAATGTGCACTTCAGCAAGTTGGAATGTGTACATCAGCAACTGTTTATATGCAAACAGCTTTTATTTATGTATTCTAATTTAAGGGGTAATGGTACGCTCTCCTGGCTCCGAGGTAGCTGTGGCTGTTTGACGGAATGTGTGAATGGGTGAAAATAAATGAGATGCACACCTCCTTCTGTCCTCAACTGACCTGAGTCATTTCACCACACACAGACACGCAAACACATGGTCTGAAACTATGGTCTTTATCTCTACATTGTTGTATTTTCAATGGTGGAAAACGCATTCACTCTCAAGTACTCCACTTAATTAATTTTTTAGGTACAAAAGTTTTATAAAACAGTCACATCTAAGGGTTCACCTACGAGCTTTTTCTGGAGCTTTTTACCAAATCATGGATTTCAAAAGCAAATGGAGTTTCCTCAGTTTTTATGATGACAGATCTGTTGACATGAGCTAGTATCTGTTGAAGTTAAATTGACAGCACTTTTAGGACATGTAATCTGTGTTGGGTTAAAAGCAATTTTGTACTGCATTTAAAAGCAATTACTTTTTACAAAATACTTGCAGTTAAGTATTTCATTTTTTTGCTACTTTATGCTTCCACTAAAGAGGAATACTGCCCTTCTTACCCCACTACATTTATGACAGCTGTTACTAGTTATTTTTCAGATTGGACCGACAATAATAAATGATAAGCCTGGTAAATATAATGCAATGCTAAACTTTAAACTGGTGGTTTAATAACTGCTGGAGACCGAAGTCCATGAATAAATATAAACTCATGTATTAGAGCTTTACTTTTTCTTCTTTCTCTCTCATTAATCATCTCATGACCCCTTGCATTTATGTTGTGGTCCTTGGGAAGGGTCCGGCCCTTAGGCTGGGAACCACTGGACTAATCTAGCTGACTGCTACTTTATACACAAGGAGTTAAAACTAGCGCCACCTTGAGCAGATACAGTAGTAAAATGATACCTATTCAATGACTGTTAACGTCACATAATAATATGTCCGTTACACGGGCCTTTTTTTCTGATTTCTTTTACAGTGACACTGTCAACACATTTTGTTAATAACACAAGTAGTTTCAGATTGTTCTTTTGATACTTTCACTCTGGATCTTTATACTTCTTCCACCGTCGGTAGTTTGACAAAACAATCTCAACTAAAAGTCAACTTACTTGCCTTTTCCAGAGCTTTCACCTGTATTGCAGTCTTCAACATTTATCTATTGACATATTAGCTCAGTAGTTGTTGACGATTTCATTAATAGCACTTCTAGGACTTTTGTCCGTGTTTATTTTCACTAAGACTTGTACTTCAGTATTTTTACACTGTGGTATTGTTTCCATATAAATTACAAATTACCATATGCACCCCATGTTCTGTGTTTTAAAAATGTAAATGTGTTTTTTTATGGTTACATGCAGCCACTGACAAATGTTCATCTCTGTACATCATGAAAATCAGGTTGCAGACTCTCAAATCCATCACAGTGAACATTGTTTGAATTAGATTACACTATAATCACGAGCTAATTCACTATAGACTTCAAATCAATGTGCACGTGAACTTCCCATAATGACTTAAGACCAAGGTAAAAAAGGAGGCACTTGGATTTAAGCTAGTGCAATTGTCTAAAAATAATTCAGCAAACAAAATATATATACTCACTTTCATTCATTTAAAAAAAAAAAGTTTAAACCTTTAAAACATTAGAGATGGAATTTTTCACCTCAAAAATATAACGATGGTAATTTAACATTGGACCCATCTATGTAGTCATAATGTTTGTTAAAATTAAAAAGCTCTAAACTTAAAAATTAGAATATTTCAAGGGTTGTGACCCACATTTACTGTAAAATGATAGTAAGTTGGCTTTGCTTTTAGACGGCATGCTGCAGTGTGGTCACGACTCATCATGTAACTGAAAACTGGTTTGCTGTGTACCGCTTTTACATGACCCGTATGCAAATAGAAAAAACCCACCCACAAACCAGTATGCTGTGTGGGCCACACATCTGGTCGTGTATGCAACAACCACCACTGTGAAACCATCATGCTGTGTACTGACTACACCTGGCCCATAAGGAACAGGCTGAAACACATGTGCATGCCATGTGGGCCAGGAAACAATAATGAAGCATGGATAACAAAAAAAATGAACACAAATGTGATATGCAATGCGATGGATTTCACAACTTAACGGACCACACAAGTTTAACATTGCACTACACAAACATTGTCAGACTTTTTAAAAAAAAAAAAAAGCCACAGAACTTTACTAGCTTCTGGGCTTGTTTTCGCTGCACATGAACATTAGTGTTTCCCTCGCTGGCACTGCCTGCACACGACCCCTCAGCCCACAGACTTTACACTGAAAAAATTAAAATCACTTTTCCAGACTATGGGACATTTTTACAAATACAAATCCTCCATTTATTCAAATTTAACTAAAGACATTGTAAAAAGCTTTTCTTGTTCGTAGCTAGAGGTGTCCTGTCAACAGTTTTACATAGATCTTTTTTATAATGGTGGTCTATGGGGAAAATGCTTTTTGGGAAAGGGCAGATTTGTTTGTTGCAATACTGTGATTGGCCACTGGGACAAATTGGCTGAAGGGATGAAAGGATGAAAGCAGAGACAGTAGAGAAATAGAAGACCTTTGATGAAAGGCTGAAAGGTGGCACATGTCCAGCTCTCTCGTGCATCCATGCTTCAGACCCAGCTGATGCTGACTCAAGTGACATCACTTGAGGCAATTTATCGGCTTTCAGTGTAGGTCCCTGTGGAGCCACAAAAGACTTAATGCAAAAAAATGTTTCCACATATGCAGCAGTACTGGCCAAGAGCTATAAACAGACTGATGTGTGAAATCAGTGGAAATCCCCTTTAAGTAAGATTCAATATGCAAATGCTGACCTCAATGGAAACCACAACTGTTGCTTAGAGCAGTGGGAAAAATAATCATCCAAAAATCTTAAACATGTATTTGAGAATAGACAGCAAAAATGTAAAGTGTACAGGGTGAGTAGTTACTGAGATATAAAACACTAACGTGTCCCTTTAAGTAAGCGGTATGAATTATAACAATTATATTTAACTTATGTTTAACTTAATTTTAGGTTTTTGGTGGAGCACGGCGGCTGCTCCTTCACGAACTTTAGTCATTTTAAAAACACTAGATGGCTGGTGATCACTAAGAATAACTGGGCTCAGCGTGGGACTGCCCTGGACCAGCCACAGATTCCCACGACCCCTCCTCCACACACACTCACACAAACCAAAACACGGGGCTGCATAGGCGCACAAGCAGCGGGGAGACAGAGAAGCAGAGCAGCTTTGCACCACTTTTAGTAAGGACTGCTATTCACACTTAAAGCTTCATTTCGGGCTCAGCGGCTCCCGCTGTTGCGTTGGCTCACACAGTGAAGCCAAAGATGAAAAACGTCTTAATCTGAGGAGGGATTAAGAGAAAGTGTGGATTTACCCGCGAATCAAAGTGGTGAAGATACACGGAGGAGTGGGAGGAACAACGCAACTCAGGGTGATTTATTTTGATAATGCTGAGGAGCCAGTTTGTGCTTCGGATTTACGTCCAAAACAAGGCAAGTATCCAATCTGATTTCTTACTGACTGCCTTCAGATAACCGGACAGTGAACTGCAGTGAACGAAGCACTGAATTAAGATGTAACATAAAAGATGCATGCATAAAAGCACTTACGAAGCCTGATTTAATTTATCATCTTCATTTGCCTCCTGTTCAGTCACCCGTTATGTTATGTTCACTTGCCTCGGAGGAAATTAAACTATGAGTTCAGTTGGAGCCATTGTCGTAGTAATGTGACTCCATTTTCATGACTGCAGTGAGATCGTGAAGTGAAATCACAAGGTCCTGAAAGGGGTCAGTCGTGTTTTATTGCCATGATGGTGAGTGAGTGGTTCAGTAACAGTTCAGCCCGGGTTCAGAGGGGCTGCTGCGGGGTTGAGTGGAGAGAGTCTGTGTGCTGCTCCACAGAGACACTGGAGGAGCTGCAGAAGGGTTGGCATCTCATTAACTCAGCCACATGTCTTATTAAAGCAGCTATTTCCTGTTGTGTGCAATGCTCTACAACACCACCAGCACCCCCACCCCTCCTCCCCCTGATGCAACACTTTCTTGCGTAATTCTTATATTTCTGCTCTTAGTCCTCTTTTCTGTGTCTTCTTCTTCTCTGTTCAGTCTGAAACCAGAGGATGACAGCAGCCAGTCCAGTCTGCAGCCCCGCCACCTCCCACTCTACCCAGTCCTCACCTGTTTGCCTCCCAGTATGCCACAGACACCTCAGGAAAGGCGAAGCCCTCCAGACCAAGCTGCACCTGCGCTCTGCCCCAGGTGTGTGGCTTCTGTTGGGTGTGGTGGTGGTTCTGGTGGGGATGTGTGTAGCAGTGGCGGGCTATGTATCTGCAACACCAAGGCCTGTGGGGGGCCGCGGCAGCACCCATGCTGAGAGGATGAAACTGGCCGGGCCCGTGATCATGGGACTGGGCCTGTTCATCTTCATCTGCGCCGCCACGCTGCTGTACGAGAACCGGGACCGCGAGGACCTCAGACGTGACACACCTGATGATCTTGAGGATCTGAAGGGAGGAAACGGCTGGGAGGATTCGCAGGAGCAGTCCAGCTTCGGCTGCCAGGAGCAGTGGGAGTGTAAAGATGGAGAGCAGGGATCCTGGGCCACTCCAGCCCACACACTCCCCCTCTCAAACCAGAACTGTGGCCCTGCTTCTCTGCCTCGCACGAACAGACACAACACGAGCAGCAGACCATCACCGCCACCTCTTCCGGATGCAGGCGATGGAGATAAAGAGAAAGTGGACAGAAAGGAGGAGGAGAAGGAGGGAAGGTCAACCCTGCTGGCCCGAGTTCTGCACCACAAGGAGCCAATTCCTCACCCTCCCTCCCCCTGCCTGTCCATCTCACACTCCTCCATCTACTCAGACTCCTGCAACTCTAGTGAGATCCACTTTAACATACGGACAGACTCTCCTCTGCCACCGCAACACTGAACCTCCTACTGGTTCCACTTCTACTGTCTCATAAAATATGCATGATGAGATACAATTTAAAGTTTCACGTGCCAACACACAGTAAAGACAGTAAAGACTATGCATTCCTCAATAAACAGATGAAATGTTTGTTGGTATGTTTTAGTGCCTCTGAGTGGCGCAGAGTCTCTGAGTCACTGTCTGTGAAGGGTGTTTTTGTCCTACATCGTTCTCTGACTCACCCACATTTGAAAGATTGGAGCTATGCTGTTTGATGTCAACTCGCCATCTTGTCGTCTTTGAACTCACCCATGCCCAAAAAATCCTTAAAGCCATGGCTTGTTTGACCATATTTGGACGTGAGGAGGATTGTTGAAAAGTTATTTGGGTGCCATACTCAGTCTTGGCTTTCCCTCTCCCTCTCCCTCTCTCTCTCTCACACACACACACACATCTCTGTAGAGGAACAGCGTCTACATTTCCTCGCTGGAGAGGTTCAGCTAAGTGGATGAGCAAGATTAGGTCTCGAATGAGTCTTTATCTAATCTCACACATACTGTAATCTGCTCTTTATCTGAGGAAATTGTGTCTCGGTATAAACAAGAGAGGCACACAAGGCCACACTCCTCTCACTCGACTCCTACAGCCACGCTATAAATACCAGCTGGTGCTTCGTACACATGCAAGCTTGGACTTCAGTTTAAATTTTTTTTTTCTGTAATTCAACTTTTTTTTTTTTTTTAATTCAGTGTCAGTGGCTCAGTTTTAGCTTTTATCAAGTGCAGTGAGGCGAGATCTTAAACAATTTGGATAGAATGAAAAGAAAGAGCACTGACTTAAAAAAAAACAGCAAAATCTGGTGAGGCTGGTATGAGTTATTCCTGACGCAGCTTAACTGAGAAAAGCGGTCCTGTGATTCGAGTAACTGAAGCCTCAGTCTCCCACCATTCCGACCTTTCATCTCCTCTCTCATCATAATCTGATTCCTACGCTTTATTCATGTCCTCCATCCTCCGTCTCAGTCCTCGGCTTCTACGAAACAGTAAAATAGCCAAAATAGGGCAAAACAATGCAGAGTATAATGTTATCAGGTACAATTAAAAGTGAGCCTGTTTGAACAGTAAGAGAGGTACGGGGGTAGGATTTTAATTATCGCCAGCATTTTCTCCTGCAGCCTCTAATTACACAGGGGATCAGTCTGAAGGTTTTTATAGGTGCCTTTAGGACTACAGTATTTCCTTGTTGTTTGAGCCCATGCTGGGATCCTGCCATCCAGATGACGACCGAGACTGAAGATACAGTCATTTTCAGCCACACATTTCACTCGCTAAAAACAGCACCCATCTCTCCCTCTCACACGCTCAGTGAAAGGATTTGTGTAGGTACAGTATTCTGTTCTAAGATGTATATTTCAGAGGCAGGGATGAGCTGGGGAGTTGTGTCTGAATCTTGACTGAATCTTGTAACAAGCTGCCTCCTTCGCACTTACCGCTTAGAGAAGCAGCTCTCTCCTCGCTCTCGCACATACATGAGTCCCTCTCAGGGTGAGATGCCCTGATGTGTTTACATTTAGAAGGAAAGATGCTCGATTATAGTGCTGCAACCGATTACTGTCATTAGTGATTAAACTGCAGATTATTTTATTGATTATTGTCAATTTTCTTTCATCTATACTCAGTTACCAGTTTATTAGGTACGCCTGATAGCTTAAAGACAGTCCTGTAGTAAATCCTCCCTTCATGAAGGTTATAATCCTCAGTTTTTCTTCAAAGAGATTTTGACTCAACTGCAGGATCATTTTTGAGGCTTTTATTATTTCATCCAGCCCATTTATATCAATGAGAGCAGGTGAAATAAAAGAAACACCTTTTCATATAGTAAATTCAACAGCACCATGAACTACATCCTCCAAGATAATGTCAGATGAAAGCTGTCGGAAAATAGTGTAAATGGTGCAGGACAATTTCCCAGAGCCCAAACCAACGTCTTCCAATTTCTTGTCCTAACAACAGTCCAAAACTCGAAGATATTGAGTGTACCAACATATAAGACTAAGAAAAGCAAGACATCCTCACAATGAAGAAGATTAATACGATTAATCGTTTATCAAAATTCTTACAAATTACCTGAGCCAAACAACTCAACCAGTTGCAGGAATAATGTCGCTCCTGTTTCTTATTATACATGCTGCATATAACATTTTATTTAGCAGGCATTAATCCTGATTTAGATATGAGATCTCTTTGAATCTGACAGTGATCTGACCAGAGGGAATTTCAGTATCTTTACACACCTGCACACATCACTGCAGCAACAGAGAATTCAAGAAATCTGTGAGGTTTGTGTGAACAGCAGTGTTACATAATTCAGTGACACACGTTTTATGCTGCATTGAGAATATAACTGAATTGAATCCCCTGCTCTGAGAGAGGGCTTTGTTTGTGTGTGTGTGTGTGTGTGTGTGTGTGTGTGTGTGTGTGTGTGTGTGTGCACTGATACATATCTGAGCAGACGGACGGGAGGCTGTAAGCTGCTTAACCCTTTGCTGACTCAGGACACATGCAATTTCTCTGTTCCTTAAGAGAGAGAGGAGCTATGATCAACATTTTTTGGCACAAAAAGATGAGAGTGACTGAGGATCAGTCAGCCTGAAGACACCAGTTTGAAAAAGTGTTTTTTTTGTTTTTTTTTAACACCTGTTACAGCAGGAAAAGGGATTGAGTTAAGAAGTCTTCATGACCAGATGGAGAAATGTTTTCCACCACTGAGGAGTTTTAACTTTTGTCTACATCTGAAATTCAGTAGTTTTTTTAGAAACAGAGAGACGAGTTATCAGCTTCGTTTTATATGTGACGTTCACGTTGTAACTTCTGTTAAAACAGCTATTAAACCAAATGATGTTTTCTGACATTTAGGGAGGCATAAAATCCTTCCTGGTTGCCAAACTCTACATCCCACCTCTCTTGTATTGCAGCTGTTCCCCAAAAACGTCTCTTCTCTGATCATTTGCAGCCTTCAGCAGCTGTGATTGGTGCAGGACAAATAGCAGGTGCATTCCTGACTAATCCAATATCAGCCCTGCTTCCGGTCTCCTCAGCAGTGCTCATGGTGCAGTCAATGGAGGAAGTATTGTGCTGAAAATGAGAGAACTAATATTTTGTGTTTTTGCCGTTATGATGCTCGCACCTACTCAAGGTAAGATTACCTATTACCGGGGTTATAGTAAGTGTCCGTTGACCCAACAGTATATCCTGTTGTCAGCTAATGCTGATACTAGAACTTGTAGATTCTACACCTC
Source organism: Seriola aureovittata (assembly GCF_021018895.1). Lineage (NCBI taxonomy): Eukaryota > Metazoa > Chordata > Actinopteri > Carangiformes > Carangidae > Seriola > Seriola aureovittata. Next base: position 13,389,200 of record NC_079370.1, on the reverse strand, counting down.
AAACTCCAACAACAACAACAACAACTAATACAAATGGGCATTAAAAATGTAATTAACTTCTGGTTGATTGTTATTCATGAACAGTTTCTTGCTGGTTTCAATAATTTATGAATTATGTACATATAAGGATTTGATTAGTTAATATAAATCCAATGCAGTGCTGTGATGTACAGTGCTGTCAAAAAGAATTTCCCCTGGGAACAATAAAGTCTAACTAACTAACTGTCAAATACAACAGCCCTGCAATAAATAGGATCTGCAACTAATGGTTATTTTCATTATTGATTAATCTGCAGATTATTTTCCTAATTAATCCAGTCATTATTTGCTTTATAAAACTCTAAAACACATCTATTTAATATATTATATGTATATTAAATGTATATTTAAAAGCAGAAATCTTTCACAGTTGAGAAGCTGTAACCATCAAGTTTGGCATTTTTGCTTATCAAAATAGTTGCTGATTAGTTGACTAATCATTGCAGCTCTATAATGAATCCTCCCTTCATAAAGGTTATGTTTGTGTTGAAAGTCTTTTAAAAGAGGTGTTGTTTTATGGTCACTTTTGAGGCTGTAGTTTTGTCTACCCTCACTGATTTAAATGAGGTACAAAATATAATAGAGACATATTATGTAACACAGTGCAACAGCACATACTACTGTGCATCCTCCAAAATCAACACCTCAAACAAAACAATTTTAACCATTCATTAAAGTAGGATTTACTTCAGGACTTTTGCATTCAACTGCATTAGACAAGGTGTACTTAATAAAGTGGTAACTGAGTATAGATTTAGGACATACAAATTAAACAATGAATACTACAGGTTAGAGACACTGGATAGTAAGTCTGTTTTTGTCTCACAATGTTTCCAACTTCACTACTCTTTTGTCTGCTTGTTCACCTGACCTAGCATTAGCTAACGAGATGAGAGGGGATAAGGATTGTGAGTCTCACTGAAACACATCTTAAGAACCTAATGAACAGATTAATCCTTTTCCCAGCAGCAACCAGTTGCAGCAGTGAAGCGTGTTCTCACAATAAACCCGAAACCTAAATCTCAGATAAGTGATCCAGAACTACTTGGATAGTAATATGTTGTTGTGTCCAAATAAGCTACCTTTATAGTTCCAGGTCCAGTATCTGTCTGGTTAATAATAACCACAATGCTGCCCTAAGACTTGGAGCACTCTCTGAATAACACAAGTCATCCACTCCAAGAAACAAATTCCAGGCCGCTGCAGAATAAACAAAATATTTCTGAGATGCTTGAGAGCTCGGCAGAATGTTGCTCATCAGTTTGGCTTGATGTCCTCCAGCAGCGCTCCAACACTTCACACATTCTGCAACCCCTGAATAATAAATGTGTCCAACAAACTATTACATAAATGCCTCAAAATCTGAATAATAAAAAGAATTTTATTCATGAATCTGACATACACTGTGCACTATTTATGACTATATATTCTCTGGCCTTCACTTTTCACAATTTAGTGTTTTTAATATTTTCATGTGTTTTTTGTATAATTTTTCTGTTGCCTGATTTTGTATAATTCTATCTGCAGCTTTTTAGTCTGCCATCTTCCAACCTCAGTGGGACTTTAAATAACGGTTAAATTAACACATATGATTTATATGTCACATTCATGTTTTCCAGCTTTCAATATAGTGGACAGTATTTATTTTTTTTACCTATTCTTTTGCTAATTATTTTGTCATTAGAGACAGTCTCCCACCTTAAACAGTGCTGTGTTTGTGATGTTCTTTGGGCTCAGGTGAAGAGCAGGAGCAGCTACAACTGCAAATGGAGTCTGTGGGATTAGTGGAGGAGGAAGAGTTGCTGGAGTGTTTCCGTTGTGATCTGGGCTTCTGGGACGCCTGCTACACCACTCAAACCAACTGCAGCCTCGGCGAGCGATGCTACACAGGCCGAGGGAAGGCAGGTGTGTTGGATAAGACTGTATTTTTAGTCAGTATAAGTTTATCAATTAATACCTAAGCATTAGAAAGGTTATCAGGATTAATCTATTTTATTTTAATGTACTTCAATGACTAAATACCATTATCTTGTCTCCCTAGCTGATGTTCTGGATCTTAAGACTTTAGGTTGTGTGAAGGAAGAAGAGTGCAATGTGGAGACCACGGTGGAGCTCTTTCCTAACAAAACCATCTTTGTCATGACCAAACACTGCTGTGATACACCATTCTGCAACTCGGCTCACAATCTCCCTATCTATACTCTTTTGTATCTCACAGTGGCTTTCCTAACTACCTGGCACATCACTGAAGCCTTAACGGGATCACAATAAACAACCTGCATTTATTTATTGATCTCAAAAGACTGTGTGAAGTGATGCTGAAAGGACTTCAACCATATCGTGAAGAAGAATCTGTTTTCTGTCACATATAATATTTTGAAACGCACACACAGTGTTTAAATTTAACAAAACACAAGAAAAAAATGACTTGGGTATTTTGTTTTGCTACAACATAAACCTTTGTAACACGTGCAGGGTATTAAATGTTAAAGTGTTACAGTAACAGCATTGTAGTCATGTGTAGATAAATGTATCCTGTCCTGGTAGAACAGCACTTAAAGCCTGCCTGCTTCAAAAACCGACTGACAACACAGGAATGAAGAGACAAACTGACCACTGAGCTGCAGAAAAAGTTCGCAGAAGCAGAAAAGTTCAGCTGCGGTTCAGAAGGTCACCAGCGGAGGGCAAGAGCTCCTCTTTCATGAAGCGTTGCAGATCCAAATCTTTGTCTTCCAGGTCAAGGTTCAGAAACTTCTCCACCATAGACCTGCACCTGTCAGTAACACACGTACACACCTGTCTGCTTCACACACACACTGCTCTATAGTGTGGGGTTTTATTGTCTTTCTGTGCAGTTTAAGTTTAGCTAACCTGTTTGCCTGCTCATCCGATGATGCTTTGTCAACGCGTTTAATGGGCCTTCCTGTCCTGTACAGTTCAGACACCTGACCAAACACACACCCGCAGTCAGTCTATATGAGCACGCTTCTGTGTACCACTGTGTGTGTGTGTGTGTGTGTGTGTATGTTTACCTCCACCCCTCTCTGTACAAGGCTAATTGGCAGGCCTGCCAGTGTAGCGATGTTGGCAGCATAGCTGGATTGGCAGATCCCTTCCTTCAGTTGGTACAGAAACACCAACTCATCCCCGTCCACTGCTGTCTCTAGAGTCTAACACACACACACACACACACACAAAAATCTTATAAATACAAAATAAATTTCTACTGACGTAACACATATCTGCAATGCAGCCTCATTAGCTAATTGGTCATTGCAACTGCTGTCAGTGTTATTCTGCAGCACATTAGTTCTGAACATTCACACAATTGCTTTGCTTATTGTGCAATCTCAGTCGAAGTATCTCTCATACCAGAAGAGACAGCAGGACAGAGGAGGGTAGGAGGCCCAGCTGCAGCAAACTGTGGAAGTTGGTAGCCAACAGAACGTGAGGAACATCTACCGCAGCTTTTCTCAGCCAATGAGAGATCGATGCAGCCAGCAAAGACAGTCCATCCACCTGAGGGGGAACATTATATTGTTTTGCTGTTTTTCTGAACAAGCAGGAAGATGCTATGGGCCAAACTTTTCAGTTTCAATTCAGGTTCAGCTCTTTAAACCTTGATAGCCTGATTGAGCAACATTATGTTAGAAGAAAAATGTAAACTTAATTGATACTAATGTTATAGATATATACATATCTATACATCTTTGCAAATGACTTACTATTTACTGGTGATAATCATGCCACAGTAACCTAATTAATATTACAGGAAGTCAGTAATAATTCATTAAATGTATTGATTTATGACATATATATGAATCCATGCCATGATAACAGAAATCATTGTTTACTTTAAAACTTTTGTTGTATAAACAGGTTGAACACTGTAGCTGTTCTGTCATTGTCGACCACTTGAACCACCTAAAGGAAAGGAAATTAACAGCAGTAATTTCAATATGCAGATGTAGACCTTTTTTTTTAATAGTACATGTTGCCACCTACAGGAAAGGAAAGCAATAGCTGCAGCAATTTTAATACGAGTGTTTTCTTTTTTGGAGTTGTATTATTTTTTAATTATGTTTGTACACTTTTGACTTTTTGGATGTCTGACAGAACTTATTCAAACTAAACTTGTAATTTTATTTTGTTTGGCTTCTGCATCCCACGCCTCTTTTTCCTCTTTAGACGAACAAAATTGGTTTGGACTTACTCCATTCCTCTCCAGAGTAACCTGTCAGACAGTGATGGAGGGTAGAGAACATAATGAAACCCAGAACAGTATGAACTCTTCTAACTATTTAGCAATAAATATGCTCCAGTTACCAAAACAAAAAAGGGGTATTTTAACACTCTTTACATGGACATTGCCCCAGACCTAAAATGTAATTTGTTATTTCCTGGCAAAACTTTATTTCAAGTCCCTGTTTAGCAAATAGATGAAGTATACAAACATGCAATAAATGGTTTGTAACTTATTATAAAGTAGTTGTAAGCAGATAAGTGTTTCTTAATGTATTCATCAACTATTATTCCTCCTTTATGCACCAAGTGGAGACTGGTGTATGAGAATGACTCACAATAAAGTAAATTACATTTGTAATAATATAAAATGTATGTTCATAGGGAGAAATTATAAGTTGTAATGACAAATGCTGAACACTAACAAACAATTAAAAAATTTCATGCCCTTACATCTCCTTACGAACTATTTATTAAATGTTCATACTGCTAATAAATGATAGAAGTTAAGTGTTACTACCTCCCTTGCCTGTAGATGGTGCACATCAAGACTTCTATATTTACAGCTGCTGCAATTTTCTTGCTGATAGGTGGTACGTGTTGGTTCAGGCTGCAACTCTAAATTAGCTAATATTGGCTGGAATTGGTTTCAGGTGCCTCACATTAATGACACTGTGTGTCCTCGTTATGAGTATCCATATGGATTTAATTCACAAAGTGCTGCAAGTCCCTCTTACTGTGTTAGTTCCTTTTCCAAATTCATCCACGAGAACTAATGAGTTGCCAGTACTGCTGTTGAGAGCCTGGGCCATCTGGAGAATAAAGACATAAACTGTTACAGTATACTACATTTTGTTGTTTTATTGTGTGTGTGTGTGTGTGTGTGTGTGTGTGTGTGTGTGTGTGTGTGTGTGTGTGTTATGGTTGTAGGCAGTAGTTGTTTTATAAAACGGTCTTGACAGGTGGATTGTGGGAGTGGAGGACAGGAGTGTTAGAGGTTGATGTCTTTTATTTTCACACCCACATACACAGACACACATACTGCACACACAGAGAAGCTTGCATGTGTTAACGTGTGTGAGTGTGAGGTAGTTGAGGTATCTAACCTGGTTGAGGTCAATCATAAAGGTGCTGAGTCCCACAGACACAGACTCTCTGCTCTGCATACGGGTGAAGATCCCATCCACCAGACCAATCTCTGCCTCCTTCGCCGGCACATCTGAGCCAATCAGAGCCATGAACACAATCAGACCTACCTGCCAAATCAGAAAGAAAGATGATTTACAAGTGCAAACCTCCCCCACTTGAGAGGCTTTTTCTACTAATTAAGTTAATTACAGTCTGGAAAGGTAAAATGTATCTTATATATCTCATATATCTACATCTGATGGCAGCATGCTGATGCAACTAGTATCCTTAATGCAACTACTGGTGCTGAAGAAACAGATGTTGAAGGCAGATTATTTGCAATTATACATTTTCTTTGAATGGGTATCATCTCCTGTTTATATAGCTTTTACTTTTTTGTAACTGTTTACAAGTCTGTTTAGCCCCAAAATCTCCCAAACATCAATGACAAGCCAATTTCAGGTAAACAGGAAACTGAGGTGTATACACAAGTCAAAACGGTGTGACTGATTCTGCAGCAAAGTGACACAGAAGGTTGAGTATGAGTGAGCTAGTGATGACAAGTTGTTTATCATTGTACCTGTTACAGAGTTGATAAAACTTATACGTATTTGTTGGGGACAGATAGTTTTTTCTGACTGTCCTGACCTGTTTGAGATAGATGCTCTTGCCAGATGAGTTGGGTCCAGTGATGATCTTGATTCTGCCCTGCAACTCTGAGCTCTCGAAGGAGTTGGCAACAAACACAGGAGTGCACAGCTCCAACAGCGGGTGTCTAGAAAAATGATTAAATACAGAAATGTACAATCTTGTACTCCAATAATTATTTCCATCTCATGTATACGAGTCTACCTGCCCTGCATGACTGTTATCTTCCTATGGCTGGCAAGCTTGGGTGAGGTATAGCCGTACTCCTGGGAGGCACTGCTCATAGCCATCAGACAGTCCAGCTCAGCAGTGAGATCCAGGACCTACACAACACACATTAAATACGCTGAATGTCCTAAAGAGAGGTCTTCTTACTAGTGACAAAGCAGGCGGCATGTGCTCTACATGCACAAACAGACACACACTCCTTCTCTCACTCTTGACAGGGTGATGAAAGTATTCATTCATGAGCATTCATTTGGAAACTGTGTATTTAATCATATTTTGTTAAAAATAGGAGCATTTGGAACATGAAGAGCAAATGCACAGCATAGTTATGTTACTGGAGAGGTTCACAATTTGTCATTGGATGTTTTGATAATTGAAAAACTTTTTATTTTAAGAAATTATTTTAACCACAGTGAGGGTGTGTGAGAGAGACTTTGAGTGAAGTATCACTTTAACAAAGCTGTTTTCAAATAAAACTCAGTGTTTCTTTTAGATTAATTTAATTGCAAAGATGCAATCTGCTTAACTGGTAGAGACGTCTAACCACAGCTACAATACCGTAAACACAATACTTCATCATCTGACCTTAATGCTCATTCTGCCCTCAAAAATAACAATACAAATTGCAGTTGCGGAATGCAATGGATCATGTAGCAAATATGACAGCATTTGAAAAGAACTTGTGATGGGATCAAGACCTGTTTCATAATCAAAATGAACAACACATCCCAACCAAAGGAAACACATAGTTAATCACAACAAATCCACCTACACACATTTATAGCATTACTTCCACACCAACAGTCATTTCATCAGAGTGGGAGTCATGTTTTTAACACTCGGAGGCTGGAAGTGCACAATGACGCAAACCAACCTTGTGGAGGGAGCTGCTCCTCTCGAGGATTGTGTTCTGCAGTTGTGTCATTACTGCCATCTCCATGTCTGAGAAACAGGAAGCATACCATCAGGAAAGTATCTTGGGAGGTGTACAGTGATTGTTGTAAAGCCATCAGATGCACAGATCTCAGGTGTTTTCTGTTAGTGGGAAAAATACCTCTGATGTCACAGTGCAAGTCTCCTAGGAGGTCATCTAGATCCTTGGTTCTCTGGCTGCGGTAGTGCAAACGGTCCTCTGACAGGAACTAAAAATGACAAAAACATGAGCAATTTTGTCATTTTAAAAAAACACACACACAAACAAAAATGACAAGTTAACAAACACACCATAAAATCAAGCCCCTCTATCTCAAAATCCTCCTTCTCCACCATACTGGACAGTCGAGGGACAGAGAGAAGGAATCCAATCTGTAAGAAGAATCAAATAATGAGCACCTTTATACGATATATGGAGCCCCAGAGTTTTCTCCATATCTGATATTGAATTCCACCCATAATACACTACATGCAGCAAAAGCAAAGTGACTAAAAATGTTGGAATGATATATATATATATATATATATATCATTCCAACATTTTTATATGTGTATAAGCCAGTAGATGTATAGACATAAAGACTGGACCAGAGGGATGTAGATGACACAGCAGGACGGGATGCGGGCATCCAGATGTTCCAGCTCTCTTCTGGCAACATCTGTCAGGAAGTCGGACAACCCCATCATCCTCCTCTTTTCTGACAGAGGGAGAGAGAGTAATTAAGAGTTCAGTTCAACCAGAATGTAAAGTCACATAGGTCCACAAATTAAACTGACACTTCGCTGTACTTACTCTCATCTATTGCGGGGTCCACGTTTGGTTTGATGGTGAAGCGGTTCTCGGCTATGCTGGTTTCAAAATCGACCTATGTCCCAGATTAGAGATGGAATCAATCTCAATTATACTTTTCATTCAGTCATTCATACAATGTTTATTTATACAGGGTGGTCCAATGAGAGCAATTTCACTCTCTTTTGCATGGATGCCCTGTGTACATAGAACAATAAAAAAGGGATATATTACAAAGCAGAAAACATATTTTGCCAGATTTATAAACTGCAGATAAGAGACAAGGATAAAATGGTAAAAAGATAAGAACAAGTTTTATTAAATGTTTGTTTCTTTTATCTAATAGAACAAAAGGCTATAAATATTACTTTGAAAGAACAAACAAAAAACAGCAAAACATACAAGTCTGGGGTGGGATTTGAGGGCACAACATAATACGAAGAACTCACAACTCGGCTGATGATGGAGGAGATATAGTGGAGGTCATCAGAGAGCCCCTCACTGATATCATGAAAGAGCTGAATGGATTGAGGCAGGTGTTGCACCATGTCCCTAATACACACTGCACTGCATACCGTCTGACACACAACACACAAAACATTTTGTACACATTTAAAAGAACCTGTCATGTGGAAAAGGTGTGCATGGTAATACTGTAGCTCCAACCTTGTAGAGACTCTGCCAGTCAGTCACTTTGGTGTGAGAGAGAGACATCCTGTGCAGAAGAGTCTACCCCACACACACACACACACACACACACACACACACACACACACACACACACACACACACACACACACACACACACACAAGCATGTAAACTGGCTGTAGGCAGATGACATAACGTTAATGTTCAGGTGGTGACACATCAGGTAAGGTGGTAAACAGATGTGACAAAAAGAAGATAATTGGCCACAGTTGTTACTGGTATGTTTCTGATGTTGCGTAGCAAGGACTGCAGGGTACTCTGTGCGTCTGAGTTCCGAGGTGATGTGAAGAAACGTATCACTTCCTGTCTTCTGTGTAACACGGCCAGGTCCTGTGTTGGCCGCAGAAACCACTGGCTGACAGGAGAGAAGACACTTACACCTATTTTACTTCTATAAAGTAAATAGTGCAAACTTACAACTTTTACACCATCCTATCTCTTACAATAACCAAAGTATCTTGTGTGTATGCAAAAATAATGGTTGTGTGAAGAAAAATTGCAGATTTAAATTAATGTACATTCCCACAATAATGTAGCAAGGAATTAATGATGCAGTATGTTGGAAAAGATGACACAATTATTTTGTTGAATAAATTTAGCACAACTGTTATCAGTTAAGTTTTAATGGGAACCAAAAACCTGTCCAAAGAAATAACAGCCATATATATTTTCTTTTCATGGAGTAAAGAACCCTTTATTACTTTTGTGTGTTATTCTGTGGACTAAGTTGATTCTCACCGTAGCAATCTGGAGCCAAACTTAGACCTGCAGCGGTTTAGTATACCTGTAATAAACAATAGGACAAGTAGTTAGTGGTCACACCATTACATTAGCAAGAGAAGAAATAAAACTGAAATGCAACTGTCTGAGCTGTATACCATAAAGACTGAGTCCTTCTTTTTCGCCTGAATGGAGCTTGTACACTGATGGGTGAAGTTCTGACTTGAAGATCTGTAGTACACTGGAACAATACAAAAAAATCCATTGTGATCTCTCATTCATCCACTTCTTTTTATGTATTTGTTTGTCTGCCTCATCTAATGATAAACCTGATCTAAACAAGGTATTTCATACAATCTGATGCAGTACATAGTGTACATAGCAAAATGCATCAGACAACAAAATAAGAACAGCAGACATAAAATGACTGATATAACATAAGAAAGTTAGAAACAATTTTAGTTTTTATTTTAGTTAGAACAATCTAACAAACACATTTAACAGAGATCATTTATATAATTATCACAATTATAGACATTTGCAAACTGTGCCTTCTTACCTGTATGTGTCTCGGTCAATACACACCACACCTTTCCTGTATTAGGATGAAGCCAATTGCGCCTTGATCAGTTCTAAGCAACAATTTTCATTCATGAAAACTGAGAGGTTTGGTTTGCTCTTATATAAAGAAGAGAGAAGTAAGGAAATAAAGAGAATAGGGAAAATGTAATGTAGTAAATGTGCATATACTCTGAAAACTTGCTATAAGTAACTGCTGCATGTTTCACAGACTAAAACTGGTGGAGCTGAACACAGAGAAGTAAAAAGTCATTCTTCATTGAAAAAACTCTTTCAGTGTCCTCATTATGGAAAATGTGTAATCACAATGTTGTGCATGTGTATATGTGTCTGTGTGTGTGTCTTACAGCGTGTAGGCGTTGAACTGTAGGATAGGAACTCCAACACTGCTGTCTTCCAGCTCCACTCCCACTCGCCTCCTGTCCAGACATTTTAGCAGTGCACCCACTGTCCTCAGCTACGTAACAGATGCGCGCGCGCACACACACACACACAAACAGAAATGAGCAGAAAAGCACAAGAAAATGATTGGCAGTTTGAGGATGATAGGTAAACTGTTGGCTCACCATCAGGGGAGAGTCAAAGGAGATACAGGAGGAGAGGTAGGACATTTTCTCTCTCTCTGAAACAGAATTAGGAAGGAAAGGTAGATGGGCAGAGAGCAGCCTCTGTTTACCAACCTCCAGGCCTGCAATATTGAAAATTAAGCATTTCATTATGGAAAATCATGCAAATGTAATACAAACAGACTGCCCAAAAATTGATGAGAATATTAGGATATTATAGATGGGCATTTCTTTACCAAAGTCAACATATGGATAAGTAACCACCTCTGGTTTGTAGTCTGGGTTTGAACCTGGGATATAACAGAAGTGAAAATTAATAGTTAGTCGTTTGAATGGAAAAGTTATTGTCATCGTTGTGGTTTAATGGTAAAGCTGTAACTATAGTGTGCTCGAAAAAGCAAAGCATTTTCTAACAGTTATACAATCACTTTTCTCCCTTATCACAACTAGCTGGCTGCAGTGTCCCCAATCTCATTTTAGTGCCTTGACCCAGAAACTTCTTGTCTCACGCCATGTCAAAACAAAACTTTCTTTGACATTTTTCTTTTTCCCATTCTCTATGCATAGATTATAATGTCCCAGAGCTCACCCAGTTTGTGCAGGAAGCGGGTCATGCAGCGCTCCTGCTTTGCACTGGTAATGATTACATGGGGACTAACCTCCTGAATAACTAAACAAAGGAAATTAGAAGAGGTGTATATTAAGTGTGAGCGTGACAAACACAAGTGTCATTTTACGGACAAATATTTTGGCAATTTAATCCATAAAAACATGAACGTAATTCTGTTTGAAAAAGAGACTTTCGTGTCAATAACAGGTGTAGTGTTTACCTCTGGCCAGCAGGTGAAGCTCATGGTTGTCAGGAGTGTCTATCATATAGTGTAAAGAGGAGTCTGTGCTGTCATAGAAGCAGAGGCCCACCTGTCCATTCTGGGCCAAAACACTCAGTAAAACCTAGAAATAAAGATAGAAATGCAAGAGTGTGCATCTGACTGTTGCAACTATCTACTACTATGCTGGTGAGTATGACGCCTCAGTTTACCATAAGTGAGTCTTCCTCCTCTTCATCTCCATTTATACCTGGAGGATCAAAAACTAGCCGCCCTCGTCCTCCTTCTCTCAGACCTTTCAGTGCTGCCATGAACAATTAGGTCTAAGAACCAGCCAAATTAAGGTAATTATTGCTCAACATCAGTCATTTGAAAATACAAAAAGGCACAATATTCAATCCTGCAATAATTCTTTGCCCACTGTTGGGCAGTGGAAACAAGTTGGGATGACAACATTGGTATATCATTGCCTTTTAAGTTGAAATGGTGAACAAGTCAGCAAACAGTTGCTTATTTACATATGCAGCAGTTACAGGGTGAAATTATCACTCATTCAGAGTCCTGTTTATGTCCACCTGATGAATGTAAGTGCAATATTCACTGTCTTTTAGCTCTATTTTTGGTCTCCTGCATTCACTATCTGTGTCTGTATGATGACCTGTAAAAGCGGCACTCAACGGTGTAGTTAGTCAAAGTGCCTCTCAATTGAACAATTTCATATACAATTGAGTGCTTTAATCTATAATAATGCAAAAAAAACATGTACATGTAAAATCTTAAACTGAAAAATGACTATTAACTCAATCTGTCAGATAAATGTAGTGGAGTATAAAGTACAATATATGCCTCTGAAATGTGATGTAGCAGAAGTATTGAGTAGTACAAAATGGAAATAGCTGATACATAAATAAAGCACTAGCACTAAGTACAGTACATCAGTAAATGTTCTTGGTTATTTTGCACCACTGCAATTAAACCCTGTCACACTGTTATTATAAAAAAGTTGATTAATGTTATAGCCGCTTTTAGCTAACCTTCGGTGAGTCAATTTAAGGAAGTTAGCCCCGTTTAGCGAAAAATAACAGTATTATTTGCAGTCTGCATTTAGTTAGCTAACATATACTCACTGGATGGGTTGCCACTTATTACAATAAAGCCAACAAGAGTTATTTATCGATGGTAAGGCTCGACTCATAACAGAAAGGAGGTTGATAAAGGTTTTAGCTTTAGCACTCTTCTATTGCGCGGCTACTTTGCGTGCTGTGTAGGCTTCATATCTTCTGTTGTCATGGCAACAGTGATGTGAATGTAGATAAACGGAATTTAACAAAGACTTAACACAGGATGAAACATGGACAGTCTTCAATATATTTTTGATTTAATCAATCAAATCAATCATTTATTTCAACATTGTATTGTTAGCTATTTTACTAGCGGTTTATCATTATACATACATTAAAATGTAGGCAGTATGGTGGAGCTAATACTGCTTTGCGTACTGTTGGATTGTGTTATCTATAATAATCACCATATCATATTTTAAAAATCACGTTTATTATTCATTTTCTGAAGTCATCCGTGCTTCTAATCTAATCGTCAAGTCATGGTGCTAATTTAAAGCATCATTAAAGAGTTTTGTTTAGGAGTAATTAATTAGTTAATTAAGTAAGTAACCATATTTTCCCAGGCATCACCATGATTTAAATTATTATTAGTGTCACCGCCATATGTAGCCTATAACCAGCAGGCTTTAAGTCCATTTAAAGCAGATGTAAGTTTATATTGACCCCTCTGCAGGAAAAGGTTTGGCTGTGTAACATTTTTTGGGAAGCTCAGGATTGTCATAATAAGAATCATTCATAACAGTTATTTCTTCCTTCTTACCTCCTTTTTCCATTTCTGAAAGGACAGCCTCCACACCACAGCACCAGACTGCCAAACTTTTCTTTTGCAAATGAATGGAAATTATAAAACAGAAATAATGACAACTTGAAATAGGAGTCATTTTTTTATACAGAAATAAAGAAATGTTCAGAATATATTTCATATACGCCTTTAGTTTGTGAAACAACAGTGCTCTCACAGTTTACAAATAAGTTTCAAAATATTATAAATGGACTATGTATACATCACATTGTAATAAATAATATGAAAAGTAAATACACTTGTCTAGCCATAATGTCACATGTACTTACATAATTTTTCATATAAAAAGAAATGCGTCATAAGTTTTCGGTACACTGTGCAATAATTGACAAAAGCATTCCTACTGTGTCCATGTGTGTGTGCAAATTAATGACTAGAAAGCAGGTAGTGCTGGAGAAAAGGGGGTAGAGGCAGTTTGTCAGTTTGACTTTGCCTCTGCTGCCCTAAAAACTGACGAATTGACAGTCCACATAAAGCCATCAGAGCTGGGGGATCACCTGAGAATGAAAGAGAAGAAAAAAGTATTAGTTTCATAGTATGTTTTTTATAAGAGCCAAGTTACACTAACCCCAATTGTCCCGGACATTGCTATTCTAACCAATTCAAATCTGTTTAATAATGACTAGATACTCACATGTGGCACCATTCAGGTAGCGTAGTCGTATGGTGGCTCCCCCTCTCACACTGCTCACCGCTGGGAACAGATCCACTCCACGAGGAAGGTCTTTAAAAGCTACGCCAAGAAAAATGCCATCAACAACGAATCCCAGAGTCCCTGCGTCAGCATCCAGGACCAGCAGGACACGTTCAGGGATGTGGAGAGGTGTCTCTGCCACTTTTGTGTCTGGTGGAGAGGAAGATTGTGGCTTAAAATCTGCAGCCTCAGAGTCACACTTCCTCCTCTTTCCTGGGTAAAGTCCTAGACTCTGTCCACCATGCCAGAGCTGATTGGTTTTGAGTTCCCAGCCCCAGGACTGTGCGTCTCCACCCACCAGCACGTTGTAACCTGAGGCCTGCAGAGGACAATCCTGCCTGGAAATGCCCATGACAGCGTGACTCCCTCTGTGGTCGGGGGTCCACAGCACCTCCCAGACATGAAGCCCGCTTTTCACCCCCATCTCTGCTCTCACCCCATCGCTGCTAAGCTCAACAGGTGAACGTGTCACTTTCTGTTTGCAGACAGAGAGCAAAAAGTGAGGAGAGCGGTGGACTGAGCTCCAGTGTGAGCGACTGTCTCCTGGAGGAACTGGTGAAGAGTTCAGAGTGACAGCGAGGCGAGAGCAGGTCGGAACAGCCAGTGGAGGGAAAGCTGATGAAGAGGAGGGAGGGCTGTCAGCTGCCCTGCTGTACAACCAAGCTGACAGCGAGAGACCCATTGGTACAGTAGTCTACAGAGCTGGACACAGGCAGGCTCAGTGCTAAGGGGAGAAGACAGAAAACAAAACAAGTTTATACAAGTTATAAGTGTATACACTTTGTTCATACATTGTTAGAGTGCAGTAGGAGAGTAAAGTAAGGTAAGGAAAAGTAAGGTTAGGTTTTTTAGTAGATCAAGTGGTGTTGAGTGTTTAGAGTGTTTAAAATAGCAAATAGCAAGGTAAAATAAGGTGAGGTGAAGTGGAGTAGAATAGATTGAAATAAGTACAGCTTGTAAGGTAAATTTGAATTGAGTACAGTAGAGCAGAGGAAAACAGGTAGTAAAGAATTTGAATGCTAAGGCAGAAGAAAGTAAAGTATCTGAAAACAAAGGAGTGTTAAAAACCGGTATGGTACAGTTAAGTATAAGCAGAGTTGAAAGAAATAGGTAGTTGATTAATCAGTTAAGTGACAGAAAATGTATCTGCATTTTCATAATTGATTAATTGAATCAGGCCTTGATTGTATTCAGATCTTTCACTTAAGGAAAAGTCATAGTAACACTCTGTAAAAATACTCCTTTAAACGTTTTGCATTAAAAACTTCACTTGAGCAAAATTTACTTAAACTACAAAAGTTAAAATACCCACTGTTCAGACAAAAACTTGATACTATTTGTTGAATACAGATGTATTTGCAGTATCATGTTGTTGTGGCCCAGGTGAAGCAAAGTCTAAGTATTTTACATACTGGTAGTTTAAATGTATTGTTCTTGAATTTACAGTACATCTCAGTTTATATGCTCAATACAGTATTTCCCTCTGAAAGGTAGTGCAGTACTAGTAGCATGAGATTAAAACGATTAAATGAGCGAATGCAGTAAGTGTTAGTTAGTGTTAGTTTCCACCACAGTGTAAGGTAGAATAGAATAAAGTAACATAAAGGGATATAGCAAGTTAGAATAGAGCAAAGTCCCTACACATTTAAAGATGGTTAAGATGATTTCACCTGTTGGAGCACATCAGTATAAATAAATAGTCTTTTAAGTCTTACCAGCTGTTTTGACGAATCCTTCCCTCTGGTCGTTACAAACAGGCTGTTTCCACACATCCTCTCTCTGTGTCCGTATCTGTGTTTTTAAGACTCTCTTATCAAGCATCTCCTACGTCTTATCGCAGCTCGGTAACGTAACCGCTCTGTCTCTGCTCCGGTGTTTTGGTTTTCGGGACGACCTCCGGGACAAGAACAGCACAGTCCTTCAGTCAAGACTGACGCCATCCAGAGCTGCAGTGACAAGGACGAGAGATCCCGTGACGCGTTTGTAAACTGGAGCAGGTTATAGCACATCCACTGATTTATCACAGGCAGGCTCTCTGTCCAGCCTCATCAGTATCCCTCTGTTTGTACCCTCTCATCTTCTTTCCTTTTTTTTTTTTTTTTATCGCGTTCTGTAATGAATATAAACAAAAATAGCGAAACATAAGAAGAGAATCAAACTTGGGCTTTTAATCAATAAGAAGAGAAAAATACAATAGAATCCAAAGCGGCTCATTATTCCGAGGAGCGCAGGCGCATAAATCAAAGTGTTGAGCCCCGCGCGCTGTCTTACAGACACTTCTACTTCTTGGTCCAAACTTTTAACTCAAAATGAGATTTGTAGATAGACAGCCTATAATGACAGGTGATTTTTGTAATGGAAACATATTATTTGTGGACGGCAGTAGGCTACTGATTAATCTGTGGGTGCTGTCTCCATTACGTATTTGTTCTATAAAATATCAGAATATATTAAATCATGTCACTTCAGTAATTGATTAATCATGTTGTTTGTTTTTTTCTTAATCAATTTATTAAGGCTTTGTTTTAATTAAAGGACAATGTTTAATAGTATTGAAAAGTTTGCTACCCAAAGATATATAGTGCACTATAGACACACACACAGAGACACATGAACACAAACACAGATAGACACACACACATAGAAGACTAGGAAAAATCAACAAATATTCACATTTTGAACAAGAACAAAACATGAAACCTGTACTTTGACATTTTTGCATAAAATTAAAATTGTAGCAGCAACGTTATCTCTTGACTGTAAGACAGTAATGAGGGCTTCTTTACACAAACAACCCAGTAGAGGAGAGCAGAGATGAAAGTGGGTCACATCATGTTATGTAGTGTAGGGGTGTATAGAGAAAGATCTTGATTTTTATTCTTTAAAACTGCTGAATTTTCAGGTTCATTAATTGCACAGTCGCATATGACGAATGTAATCAGTACATCAATTACTCCCTTGGATTCAACCAGAGACCTTGTGACTTCCCACAGACTTCCTCTGACTTTATGTGTTTGCTCTGTATTTAAACCCATAAGACGGTGACTGTTGAGGCAGATAAATTATCTACTACAAATGCTTCACACAAACTTATTATTATTAAATGTCAGCACCTAGGTTACTTTAACTTGTTGGCACCAATGCCTGACTTGGAATTTAAAAAAATACAATACAATTTTTGTATTCCTACATTACACAACACACGATCTTATTGTGTAATGTAGGAATACAAAAATTGTTGTAATATTTGCTAGTTTTCTGCCCCAAATTGAGAAGTTTTTACTGGATAGTTTGTTTGTTCTGTTGCATTCAAGAGGCTCTGGGACACAGCACTTGAGGTAGGCTATTCTTTTAACTCTAGATTAAAATGAACACAACTCCTTTTGTTGGTTTTGAAAACATCTGCATCAGATTTCCAGATGCTCGTCAGATACAGTATATGCATCCCAGCTGTTACCACAGGGCAAATTTAAATTCAACCATTTGTTAAATTAATTTGATTTAATTTGATATGATCTCACACCAGAAGATTCCCTCATGTTGGAAATCAGCCCTGCAAGTGAAAAGTGAAGACCCAGCAGCAGCGCTGCTTAATGTGAGGAAAATGACATGTCCCTACCCAGTTTGTGTGTATTCCAGAGGCCGAGGACACCACAGCACACTACATACACTTTAAGATTGGCAAAAGATTTAACAAGTATTTCCTGGTGGTAATAATTAATTTAATGTATTCAATCATGACTAACATCAGCAGTGAAGTAATAGTTTGTGATATATAAACATGAATAAACATGTTATAGCTAATTTTTTTTATCTATACAAAAGCCAAAGCATAAAGACGATAATTTGATGTTTTATGGATGTTTATGTGACAGACTATTTCTTGGCACAGTGACTTACTGAAGTATTTCACATCTAACTTCATTTTTATTGAAGTTGTTTTTAAGTGCTGTTGTATCGTCCTATTAACATTTGGTCACAGTAGTACTGCTCCAAGTGCACAGCATGATGACCTTCACTGGAATTAAACCAACAGTGTGTTGCAGTGTGAGCAAAGAGAAATAATGCAAAGTAAAATCAGCAAATGTTAGCTCTCTCCATTGTTTATTTTGGCAAATAAAACTGGTGTGGGTGTACTAGGAAGCAATTTACCTGCCAAACTACATCTTGTTAGACAAGGGCAATAACAAATCCCAAGTGAAAAGACTGAACAAAGCCAAGACATAACACTCCTGTTTACTATTAGTTACAGTATACACATGGGATAAGATGGTTGAATGTAATGTCTTAACTGATAAAATTATCTTATAGTCAGTGAATTAGCTGAAAGAGATCAGCTGCTGAAAACATGTCCCTGCCTGAAAAAAGCTTTTAGCTGCCTTTGGTTTGGTTACATAATGTCCATGTCCTACATTGAACAGCAACACAATGACTGTCTCTTCAAATTTTAATGTTACCCTCTCTAGAAAATGCACTAACAGGATATAAAAAGAGGTTAAAGAGATCTGCTAACATGTTTATGGGGGAGATAAGGGAGAAGTGAACTCAAACAAGGAAAGAAAGATTAAAAAAAAAAAACATGTGTGCAACCCACATAAATTATTTCTCTTTTTTGTTATTATATGGCAAATATCTGCTCTAGTCTCTAGTTGAATGCTTCTTTACAGAGGTTTAATGAAGCTCAGTTTTATATTAAAATACAATAATCGAAATTTGAAAAAACTTTACCGAAATTTACAATGAATATTACTGTGATGGTTAACATCTTTATTTGTCAAAATAATCTAACCATAATACTAATAATCTAATATAAGCCAAAAATTTGCACAACATAAAAGTGCTGTCAAAGTAAGTTTTATCTCCTTTATGTTAATAAGATACATGGCAATAATCTTATTTAGAGTAACTTCATGTGGAGTGCCTTTGTCTTTCTTGATAACACACAGATCCTTTGCATCTTTCCTTTAATATAATCTGGAGCCTGTGAGTTTTCCTTCGTCCTCAACATGTATCAGATCATGTGATTATTATAACTTGAAGTAATGAACGAGTGAAAGTTTTATTATTTTGTCACGCATACAACTATGCCCAGCCTGCAAGGCCTTACAAGATACCAGCAGTTCCTAAGAACCAGAACCAAAGTGCAGTGTACAGTATATGTTCTCAAACAAGAAAACAATTTTCACAGTCTTATCCTCAGACTTTCACCATCTACAACAAAATCTGTGTATCACTGACAAATTCAAGTAAATACCAGTTAAGTAGTCTATCTTGCCTTCTTCTGTTTAGTTGAACCAAAAGATTAGCTCTCTTAAGTCATCAGGATTTATACATTACAAAAGAAAATGGGACTTACTTTCCACTTTACCTTACTGACACAGAACACACAACCTGATTGTAGTTGATCAAAATATTACATATGATTTAGGGCCAAACTTGTGTTTATATGTCCTTAATTTAGGTGTTGACAAGATATTTACAACTTAAATAAAAGCTTAATTTTTATAAATTAATATTAAAACATATATTATTGATGCAGATATAAAGCATATCAATATCCTCAGGAACTGAGCAAAGCTCTTATTCCTCATAAAAACCTTCTTATCCATTTTATTTCCTACCATTTTGGTTTGGATAATTTCACATTATTGCTTATATGACAACTATTTCGGCCAAAAGTTGCTGACTACCTTAACTTGATGGCACCAACACCCGATCTAGAAGAAAAACAAAAAGAAAAACCGAGTCAAACAATGTTGATTTTGAGTTTGGTAGTTGAGAAGTGTTCAAATCTAAACAGGTTGTTTCCTTAGAGGCTCTTGTCAAACTACAAGTGTTGCATTAAATCTGTCAGATTCCTACAAATAATCACTGGTGGGGTTCACCTTCTTGCTCTATGATTTTAAAAGTAATGAGACAATACATTTTTTTCTCACAGAAACGCATCGATACAATGACGTCTGAGTTTCACTTCAAAAGTCCCAAGAGTGCTGCCATGCTTCTTTCTGTTTCTGTGCTGTTAGTTCTTACATTAATATGTGATTACACAAGTGACAGATACAGTGACAGATTTATTTATCTCTACACAATTTTTGCTTCAGCTGCTAACGTTGAGGCCTTTAGACTTTGATTTACCCCCCCCCCAGTAGCATTTCTCTTGTAGTAAATCACCCCAACAAGAAAAAGGACCAGACCCAGCACTAGCCCTGCTGTCCCAACAGCAATCTTATTCCGCTGTGACTCAGGCATGGGATCTGAAAACACATTTATCACAAACACAAATTTTCATATCTATTAAAAGTGTTCTATCATAACTCTTCTCAAACAAATATTCCTGCGTTGAGTGTTTCTTATTGATGAGGTTCAAAGGTTCCTGTCACTCCCTTACCCCAGTCATAAAGTGTGGGCTCCTTGAGGCTGGCATGCTCCACCATACATGTGATTTTCTCTCCAGGTCTGGGTGTGTACTCCAGATAGGAGTGGATCTGGTAGAGCCAATTCCCATTGGACAACTCATCAGAGGACGTCACATCAGATGTCACCATCTTCCCATCCCTCAGCCATGTTACTCTGATTTGTTTGGGATAAAAGTTGTACGCACTGCAGAGCAGCATGCCTGGATGTCTGCTGCTCACTGTCTCAACTGACCGCAGCTTGACGTAGGGCTTGACTAGAGGAGAATGAACAAAGGCAAAACAGATGATGAAATCATAGATCTTGTATTACTCCTCGTATTATTACACCAGTAACATTGAGTTTCTGTAATGCTGTAGATTACAGCCCATGAATACAGTGTAAATATTTTGTACATATGATATACCAATAAAATACTTACTGGGTAGTAACGATAGGTAGAAGTGAAGAAGTAAGGGGAATAAAGAATAACAAATTTGGAGTTATAGAAGGGCCATAGACATGCAGTGCAATTTGGCGCAGTGTCAATTATATATTTGAAATTAAAACTACTTAGATTAGTTGTTACTAAATATTTACAACTGCCAAGTGTAACTTTTGTATAGTTAACTGAAACAACTGACAAAGCTATTAGCTTGCTAATATGACCCTTGAGTCATATGACTAGACATTTGGACCTCACTGTATATATTTTGTGTCTCTAAAAATGTATTTTTTGTAATGCTGTCATGTTGATTGTTGTTGAGTCAGTGCTACAGATATTTCCTACTGAAGTCTTAACTGCTAAGACATATCCTATGTTTTAATGGTGCAACCTGGTTTAGTAATTCACTAGTTTAAAACTATCACAGCTAATAGTGAGAACTTAGGAAAGTCTTAAAGTTTAAATGTTTCAGTGGAGAATTGCTGGTACAACCCAATCCAGAGCCACAAATCATAAGCAAACAAACAATATACCCCTTAACTACTCTGTAATTCAGTGTAAAAGGGGTGAACAAAGGACTGTGTTATTTTACAGCTCTTGTAATAAGGGAGCTCTCTCAAACATTGTCAATGCTTTGTCGTGATGTAACAGCCATTACATCAACCGACATTCCTCATGCATGCTTTTCAAAGAAAGTTGGTGAAAACATTGGCATGCCATTCGTTGAACTGATTCTTTATACAGTAATATATCTCAATACAATTTGTTATCTTGCCCCATAATTATTCCATTTTGTAATTTAGTAAATAATTACATGTGCAGTCATGTACAGTTGGTACCTTCATTCACTATAACCTCATGTCTTCTTCCCTTGTACTTAACATTCAGTAAATGTCCTGCAACAGGTACCCAGTAAGTATTTTATCAACATATACTTAATAAATACATGTGCAGGCTGTAATCTGAAGCATTACCAGAGTTTACACATTAAAATCACCTGGTTTTGAAAGGAGATCAACTGCCGGTGGCATTTTGGTTTTGCATGTTTCTACATTCTTTTGTTCTTGTTTCAAAAAAGATGGGTTCTTGTTAAGGTCGTCTGCAACTTCCTTTGCGATTTTTGTGTAGCCGGTAAAGTTTCCTGAAGTGCTGTTGTATTGGCCAAGAAGCACTTTATTAAAGTAGATTTGTTCCAGATAAACAGCTTCATGAGTGGAAGTCAACAGGCAACGACTTACACCGTAACCGAAGAGAGCACCTGTAACATAAAGCCACAAAGCATTATAAGTTGACTTTTCTCTTTCATGGTGTTCTCACTTACTCTGTGTTTCAAAACTCTAAAACTGACAACTGTTTTATTTACATTGTAGTAACTAAAGGTGGAAACCATGAATCACAATGCTGATTCAAATACCTTCATTCAGTTCAAAAATGTGTTGACACAGAGTGGTGGAAATGACCTATATCGATTACCAAGTTCTCTACTTATGTACAATTCTGAGGTACCTGAACTTTACTTGAATGATATTTTCATTTTGTTTAATTTTATTGAATTTTTAGTTGGTGCACCCCTCAATGTTTATCACCAACAGTACGTGAGCGCAAAAGGCAACCGGACGGTGAAGTCTGTTTTCCTGCCGATGCTATTTTCCCCTCATCTTTACCTGGCCAACACCGTCATCCCGCCCCTAATGCTTCACCTGACCCCAACCTTCCTCATTTTTATCAACTTGCCATTCACTGTGTGACCATGGCAACCAGTGAGTTTTACATGTAGGTCATGTCTCACACCTCTTTACCACCAGACAAATGGTACTTAAGTAAGGGGTGACACAATAAGCAATGTTTATAATAATAGTCAGCAAAACTCGCTCTAACTTGTGTGACATTGCTACCCACTTCCCCAATGTTAATGTACGGGAGGTAGCCGGCAGCTCCGTTCCTGCATGTTAAACTCGCGTGGGTCCCTTCCCCTCGTGTTTGGGGTTAAAGATACGTTTTGGTTCAGATTTACCTAAGGTTAAAAACACACACAGACGGGGAAAGTCTCCGAGACAATATGGACCGGTAATTGACTCAGACCGTCGTCAGTTTCTGCAGGAGTAAATTCAGTCTGTTGCGATAACAAGCTGTAATTCAGATCAGTGCGAGCACCGTTCATTAGTTGAACAGCTCAGCAGCCTCAAAGTGCAGCTCCCTGTCAGGAGCTCACCTATCTAAAGACTAATGCTAGATTAATTTATATAATCCATAACACCTCTAGCAGCAACTGAATGTTTGGCTCTATCCTGGGCTGTATCTGTTTGCAACAACAACACAATAGGATAATGACAAGTGCTGTTTTAATGTTACTTACCCGCTCTTAAAAATGACAGGAACAGACAGAGTAGTGAAAAGCAGCTGCGAGCATGCATGGCTGGTATCAAATGACATATGCAGAACTGGAAGTAAATTGATCTCACACAGGGAAAAGGAGGAAGTGAATCAGCTAAAGTAGAGCCCGCCCAACATTTCTTCACCGTGAGCAGGTGTGGTACATTTATGTTTTAATATTTTCATGATGGATTCCTACGGCCTGAAGGTTTAACAGGCACCTATGTTATAACATTTTCTTTTTTCTACACACTAAATTGATTTTGCTCTGCTTGTCACATGCCAGTCAAAATAGTTAGTGCTCTGGTTATCTATTGTGACCATTTCATATCAGTTATTGAAGTGATTTACTATTTGATCTTAGTATTGATGGATTAACTGATTCACTTGTAAAGTGTTTTAATTCATCTTTTGAACAGGGGAAATGTCTGAATATAATAACAGAATGTGAAAAAAAAAAAAAAGTAAATGACTCAAAAGGGAACTTTGAACATCAGATCATCAGATAGTATCATACCCCAGTAAGATTCCACAGAATGAACCTGATGAAGGATAATTTGTGTTGGAAATGAAAGATGGAAGTGGGAACTTTTCTACATTGTATATGGGAATATACAAAACCATTCTGGTTCAACGTTGTAGAAGCCCAGAGTCGTTAGTTTGGTTCAGCAATCCCTCTGACTCCTGTTTTATGTTTATTAACGGACAGTTCTCAAAAACCAAATACAGTCAGGTCCATAAGTATTTGGACAGAAATGCAATTTTCATAGTTCTGCATTTGTACACCCCTAAAATGGATTTGAAGAGAAGCCATCAACTTTACATTCAACTTTAATTGACAAAAATATTTCATTAACCGTTTAGGAATTAGAGCCGTTTTCATACATAGTCCCTCCATTTTCAGAGGCTCAGAAGTAATTGGACAATTGATTGACAATCAGTTTCATGGCCATGTGTGGCCTTTTCCCTCATTCAGGGATATGAACTTCAGAAACAAAATCACTCTTCACAATCCACAATGGGTCCTTTGTGTGACTATCGTAAATCGAATTTCAATTACGAGAAGTGAGTTTGAATAGTGAGAAGTATTTGTGGAAGTACATGGAGGGTAGAATTTTCAGTGAGGATCAATTAGGTTACAGTTTCTGAGAAAATTAATTCAATTTCATATTACCTTCAGTTTCAAATTTATTGGAATTCATTTCCAAACGTATAATTCAATTTTAATATATGCTATTCAGATTCAGTTTTTCAATGCAATTATTCAAGTTAAACAATTCAAACATAAATGATTCTGACCCAGTTTCTAATGACACATACCTCAGTAGTGGAAATACAGAGCAGCAGTAAATGGAAACAGTGAAGTAAATACAATAAAGAATCAATACTACTTACAGTAGAAGTCTCTATGTACATGTTATACAAATATAAAAATATACAAAAAAAAGGTATATGAGAAACCTCAATGTTCTTAACAGATATACAAGTTACAAATAACAATAAACCAAACAGACAGTATAGATCTGTCATATGAATTGTGCATTAAGGTATGTATTCATGTAAATTCCATGTTGAAATACAGCTGATGAACCTGTTTGCTGTGGCTCTCTTCTTTGTGTGTTCAGGAAATATTTTGTGTACAAATGAATTTAAATTTCCCACACTAAGTCTTTACATCTAATTTGTTCTTGAATGAGCCATAACAGGCTCGATATTCATATCTCTCTCGAACCAAATCACAGTTTATTAGACAATGGTGCAAATTTGCATTGGACTTGAATATTATTATGTTTGTGCAATATTCAGTACCATCATCATCAATTTCATGTGTATAATATTTCTAAGAATGAGAAGTTACCTTCTGGTGCCCTTTGACAATTAAAAATGTTCCAGCTGCGACCCCCACAAAGCCCAGAGTCAAGCCCACTCCACAGAAAACATCTGGTCCGAGACTTTGATGGCTAAATTCAGGTCCTGTGGAGGAATGTGAGAAAATATGCATCATTACAAGGAAATAATTTACAATAGATCAGTGTATTATTTTAATATTTAAGTACATTAATAAGGTAAAAACAATCACCCCAGATTCTTGTTTTAGGCATCTCCAAGGCTGAGTGCGCCACAGTGCAGCTGTAAATGTCTCCCTCCCTCGGTGTGAACGTCAGGGTTGAGAACTGGTGGAAGGTCTGATCACTATTGGCATAATATCGACTGAGCGACACCCCCTCCGACACCGGATGACCATTTTTAGTCCAGCTGACTTTGATGGAAGGTGGGTAGAAATGATTCACAAAGCAGATGAGGCTGTTTTCAACTCCCACCTCAACTTCTTCTGCAGGGTAGAGGATACACTCAGGGGGGTCTTTAGTGGGTTTAAAAACAAATAGAATCCTTTATCAGCATTTCATCAATCACATCCCTACGAAGATCAATGCTGAGGTTAATTTACTTTTTTCTTAATACAGTATACAGGTTATCCTTTACCTTGCTCTTCTGGTGGATTTTTCTCCTCCACTGTAACGTATGCCAGAACTGCTGTACATATTCTCTTGCCTTTTAGAGCATTTCTGTATACATGTAAGCCACTTAACATCTCACTTGGGTCCAACACGAGAAATTTGGGCACAGTGTATACAAGTTCCTTTTTTTCAAAATCCATGTACAAAATCTCTTGGGCATCATATTCAAATTGCACATCAGTTGTACCATTGTCAAAGCAGCCCACAAAACGGGCAATTTCATGGGCAACTGAAAAACAATAAAGTAGAAATTAAGAAAATTATGAATATTGGTATATACTAAGAAACAAGTGGCTTCTTCGTTCAAGCATTTATATTCTCAACAGAAACTTAAAAAACTCCCCTATTAATGTTTCCATAAGTGTAACTAATTAATCTTTACAAGAACAGAGTAGAACATTTAAAGAAATTCTTACTTTCTGAATAGGCACAGAAGGTGTTGAATATCAGGAGTATAACAGCAGAGTGCCTCATGTCTGAGCAGAGGATCGTCAGCATTGACAGGAGACTCGACAACAGGACATAAAAATCTTCACTTCTGTTTCCTGAAAGAACCTTAGATCACATGACCAGATCATATGCTAAACTAACCAGAGGAAGTAATGTGGTGAGTGGTGGTGGCCTCACGGAGGGTGCCACCCATTGGTAGGCAGGTCTCTCTGTTACCAAGAGAGACAGGTCTGTCTGACCAGCACTGCCTTTGTTTAAGCTTGGGAAGGTTGGTGTGTGATGAAAATAAAAATAATTAATTTAAGTGTCAAATCATAAATACCAAAATGTAAACAAACCATGATTTAAGAGCATATTTTTCACAATAAAAGTGTTATAAATGTCAGGAAAATAACTAACCTATACTGAAAAACAAAATTAATCCAATCCTTGGTAAATGAGCAAAAAAAAAATCAATGAACAATAAAACTAACAAAATTATTCTTATTATTCTGTATAAATAAGAGAAATAATAAGAAATAAGATCACAGCATCTGTGCTATGTTAATGTTGATTGTAACACAGCAGTTTAACCAGTTTAAGTGCATTAAAGAGATTGTTGAGAAATGACAGTGTAGATGAATAAAGCTTTTGTACCTGCATCATCAGAAATGCACACTGTGCAGAAAATATGTTAACCTTTTAGCCATCAAGCAGTGTTGTTTAAAGGTTATTTCCCACTTGGAGTTTTAACATTTTTTAAGTAGTGCACATCTTTGTGTATTACATAATTATATGTAAATGAGTTGCAAGCAGTTCATCCAAAGTGATTATTCATATTAGTAGTTTTTAAGAGCCACAAGAGGTAAATTATCCAGTAGCCAACAATGAAAAAGCAAAGATTTAAAAAAAAAACAACATAATTTTGTGAAGCAGAAATATTTCTTCTCGCTTGGAAACTGCTAATCTACAGCACTGAAGGTTGTATTGTTTTCTAAGATAATTAAAATTAACAATCCTCCGCATCTGCTGTTATAAGAGAGTTGATATTCACTCTCTAAGCACAGACTGATCTGTAATCAGTGTGCACTGGGAGCATGCCAATGGGCCCTCCCATGTTGAGGGAGAAAAATGAAAGTAATAAAATTGGATAATGGCATTGAAAAGCTTGGGCACAAATGGAAACTCAGAAGCACATAACAACGACTCCATGATACTTTGTTTAAACGTCTTGTTGCGATTGGTTTATTCATATGAGCCATAAATGAAATTGGCATCTCATTTATTTTAGAGAAAACAGTCAAGACTGTAGATCAGGGGTGTCCAAACTTTTTGCAAAGAGGGCCAGATTTGGTAAGGTGAAAATGTGTAGGGGCCGACCATTCAGCCTGACATTCTTTGAACCATTAACATTAAATACAAACAAACTATTTTATGAAATTTTTATTGCAAATGGGATACTTCATTTTTTTTTTCATTTTCAAGTTTTTGCCAAAATCACTCTGCCTTTCATATTTGAAGACCACATAAAATGAAGAAAAAGTCTGTCTGGAAAAAAAACTTTCTGGAAGGTGAAACATCTAGGTTCATTTGAAACATTACATATTATTCACTATTAAATGCTCACTGTAAACTTCTAAATTCAAAACAGTGGTCCGTGCATATTCAAAACTGTGGTTTTGATCATCACAAAAAAATCAATTCACTGAGATTTTATAATTAATTCACCTCAGAGAACTAAACACACATCTTGCCTGCACTAATGTGAAGGGTGATACTGAGATCTCTACTGCAGTATGTAGTCCTAGTCCAGGTCTGGCTCAAAAACAGTGGTTTTGACGCGCAAGACGTCACGCAGGTGAGAGTCACTTAGTCTCGTCCTCACGCGGCTCTTGTTAATGTTCATAACCGAGAAAGTCTTCTCGCACAAGTATGTCGAGCCAAACAAGCTCAGCATTTTCTTAGCAGCTGGCGGTAGAAGTTGATAAGAGGGAGCTGTTGGTGCGACTGCTTCGTAATTCAGCGAAAAAATACTCCAATCTCCACTTGTCCTGGAAGCGGCGGCCCTCGCTGTCAACTTTTCTTTTGTTTAGTTACAGTCGCCATGTCAGAAATGGGCTGAAAGGATCACACAAGGGTCACGGCGGCGAGAGTACGGCCTCAGGTCTACTGCCATCTTCTGGTGAAATGTAAAATAGCTTTTTTTGTACGCGTGTATTTTATACTGTGGTCAACAGCTGGCGGGCCACATATTATTGATTTTATGACAGAGGCTGCGGGCACAATGGACAAGTTGAGAGAGCAACTTATGTAAGAACAGGGAACATGATTTCCCATGTTAGACTGCAGGTGGTGCTGGAAGTCCAGTTCTGGGGAGCAAAGGCATTTTATACCCAAGCACTGAAAAGCGAAACTAGACAGTGTTTGAGCATTTTTACATAAAGCTACTCTGTGACTCCTTAGTTATTGAAGATATTGTGAATGTTTTTGGGGGAATAGAGGAGTAGAGGAATAAATAAACTGTAAAACACCCTACACGAATTTGGTTAAATCAGCCATTCTCTGCATACTCTCAATTCATGTCAATGTAAATAGATGAGTTTTATTCATTGTTGGGTCTCTGTAAATAATATCATAAGAGAAGGTCTAGACCTGCTCTATTTGGAAAGTGCCTTGAGATAGCTTATGTTGTGAATCAGCGCTATACAAATAAAAATTGACTTGACAAGTAAATTCAACTTTGTAGTTTTCATTTTCAGATTCATTTAAAAAAATATATATAAACATCTGTTTTTCTAGCTTGAAGTTTTGCGACTTAAATGATTATTCATATGAATGTACTGCTGTAAGTGTTCACTTAACTCAACAGAGCCCCACAGTCCACCCACACAGGAATTTTCACTTATGTTTCCTGATCAGAATTTACACAACGAGGTCTGCTTTCAGGTCTTGGGGAGTTCTTGAGTTCAGTGACCTTAATTTGTTTTGTCATACATTATAAGAACTTATGAGATGACTTGACAAAATATTCAGGTTTAGTTCAGTTCACTCACATTTTTTTAAAGCAGGACAAGTTTGACAAGCTTCCAATGTTTTAAAGCAGCTTTGTTGTCAATATTGAGCAAACAGATGAGGGGCCAATTATATATTAAACACAAATGTTTTTTCTTTGTTTTTTCTTGAGCAAGAGCCCTGTGTTAATTTAGGGAGTAACACTTAAATATCATTAACAACTTTATTGTTATTTATCTATTTATTAAGTATCTGTGCTTTAGTTAGGAGTTAGTCTATCTGGGCAAACAAAATGGTGCTCTAACCCCTAACAAACCTACAACACATTGACTGACATCATTTCACATCCAGCAGACATGGAGCAACATTATCTTTCATTATAAGTCATGTCTCTGACCTCATGATGAATTTAAAGAGTACCTATTATGCTTTTCCGAGTTTTCCCTTTCCTATAGTGTTTTATGTGTAGATTTATGTGTAATTGTGTAATGGTCCACAAAATTGCAAGGCTCATAGTACACGACAAAGGTTTAAACGGTTTAACTTAAAATAAAGGCCAGTAAAAAAAAAAAAAAAAAAACTGTTTAATTTTGTAGTCATGCTGAAAAGACACCTTGTTCTCAGTTGCTTGGAGAAATCTATTTTGTATGCTCTGCCAACAGACAGAAACACAAAGAACTGGAACTGCTTCAAACACTGTGCACAGTTCAACACTATATATTTTAAATTAATGGTTATTTCTCAAGGACTAGGCAGTTCCCACATGTCGTCCAACAGGACACTCAGGCTCACAACCTAGAAGTATGTAGCCTATCACTATTTGTAGATTTGTGATTTTTAATCTGGTCGCTGGCAACCTCATCATGTTAGTGGGAAGAAGCATTGCAACATGCACAAAGATAAATCCTTTGAACGTTTGTCAAGATTGACATGCTATACATCGTTTGCTCGGATAAATCATCCACAATTCAACTATGAGCAAAAAAGTATAATTACTTCAGATTTACCAGCAAGATGTTGAAGCCTTAGCCGTTGAATCATCTGGAGTGGTAATGAAGTCCATAGATTTAAAAAAAAAAAAAAAAAATCAAAGGGGTATTTCATAAAAGACTGTGGAGCAACTTTGTTTGTAGCACTTCTCTTCACTGTTCCTACCACTTCCCTCTTTCTGACAGACTGGCAGTGGGAATGCTTGTTTTCATGCTCCAATTTATCAGGGTTAGGGTTAGCAAAAGGTGCGAAGGTCTATCATCTTCGTGTTCAAAATTTGTCTCTGTCTTAAACTGTGGTTTTGTAATACATTCATGGCTTAAACTTGTAAAACAAACCGACGCCATTGTAACAGCCACAACAGTTTGTTAAGAGCAGCGTGCAGAAAGCAAGATGTGGGCGGGGCCGGAGTAGTTGACGGCAAACTGACCAATCAGGGCACACTGGGGTCTGATTAGTCAGTTTCGGGGAGGGGAGGGTGACCTTAAAGAGCCCTCGGGTTATGTTTTCACCAGTGTCTGCTTATCTGTCATCAGGATTATGCAAAAAGCACTGGTGTATGTTGTCCCCCTCTGACACCAGACGATCAGTTTTAGTCAAGCTGACTTTGATGGAAGGTGGGTAGAAATGATTCACAAAGCAGTTGAGGCTGTTTTCAACTCCCACCTCAACTTCTTCTGCAGGGTAGAGGACACTGTCTGGAGGGTTTTTAGTGGGTCTAAAGACAAATAAAGATATTTGTCAGCATTTCATTAATTATATCACCACAGAGATTAATATTGAAGATAATGTACCTTTTGCTTCTGGTGGATTTTCTCTTCCTCTGCAGCAAATGCTGTAAATGCTGAACAGAGTTGTTTGTTTGTCAGAGCATCTCTAAGTATAGACAAACCTGCCAGAATCT
Organism: Seriola aureovittata; assembly: GCF_021018895.1. Taxonomy (NCBI): domain Eukaryota; kingdom Metazoa; phylum Chordata; class Actinopteri; order Carangiformes; family Carangidae; genus Seriola; species Seriola aureovittata. Next base: position 13,358,103 of record NC_079370.1, on the reverse strand, counting down.
GACTTGGATCAAGATCAAAAAAAGTGGGCACAGTGTATACAATGTCAAATACATACATGCACATACCACCACAAAAGCTCCTCTGCGTCCAACTCAAACTGTACCTCAGTTGTGCCAATCACAAAGCAGCCCAAAATATAGACAATTTCATGGGGAACTGAAAAACAATGGAAATCAAGAAAATTATAAATGAATAAACAGCATATAATGCAATGTTATTCTTGAAAAAGTTACAACTGCTTTCTAATAGTTTTTGTTTTAGGCATACAGACACTTAAAACACTCAAGACTACCTTGAATTTTTTGGAAACAACATTGGAAACAACAACAAAAGGCAGTAAGTTTGAATCTCATTCTTACTTTGTGAAAAGGCACAGAAGGTGTTGAGCATCAGGATTATAACAGCAGGGTGCGTCATGTCTGAGCATCACATTGAACGGCTCGTGGACCATATTTTTATTTTCCTTGTATATGTAGCTAATAAGAAAGCTCACACCCAATCACATGACCAAATCAGGTGCTATGCTTGAGTAAAGTAAAATGAAAGGAAAAGTGCAGTGGATTCTTGGTCCTAGGGGAATCATCATTAAACTGTACCCATGTACCTGTGATTTAGCAGAAGGAATAGAGTGATACAAATCTAAAATAAAAACATTTTCAGAGAGGAGAGGTTGGCCACAACTTCCATTATGTAAATGTCGATGTTAAAATAGTAGTCTAACTTTTTTTTTGCTGCAAAGACATTTAATCTTCCAGATAAAAAAATCTTTTCAAAGCACAGTATGAGGAAATTCAACAGAGAGGGGGAACCAGATTGCTGAAAGATAATATAACAGTGGAACACTTTTTCTTTGTTCAGTGCATTTCCATCAAAATAATTTCCATCATGATTTTTGGTTGACATAATGAAAAGGAGGAAATTAAATCACAAACAACTGTAAAATGTCTAGAATGACCAAGAAAGTTTTTTTTTTTTTTTTTTTTAAAAAGAGTAAAGATTCATGAGTTCAGGTGGTTTCATACATCAATAAACTAAGGCAATAAATACCAAAGTTATCATCAGTAAAATCATAAATACAAAAATAATTAAAAGTTATACACTGCCTTCCTTGGAGCCATAATGCTGCCCTAACTAAAAATTCACATTTTCCTATTATTGTTCTGCATAGTCTCTAATTTCACTGTCCTTAAAATTTTGAAGGTAACATATTTTGAATCAGTTCAGATCTGTAATTTGAGACAAGGATTGTAAGTATAGCAGTGGTTTGCAACCTGGGGACTAGGGCTTTTTATTTAAACTTAGTCTTCGCTTTTTTTTTTTTTGTCGTGAAATAATAAATAATTGTACCTGCTCAGGACTTGACAGGTTAGCTGCAAACCATATCTGGCCTATGTGCAACACACTGTGACATTACAGGTGGGAGATCTTAATCTGGTCATGCCAAGGAAACAGACAGTGTGCTACACACTGTCTGTTTTTCACAGCAGACATTTCACCTTGTCGTAGTGGGAAAAGCATCAGTGATATTAACATTAACAATAGCTCAGCTTCTACTCAGCTGTCACAGTGAGTCATGGCAGTGTGCATACACTAAAACTGAAGCAGCTAAAGGGAATTCAGCCACCAATTATTTTATTATACACCTGTACATAATACTACTATTATGTAATTTCCCTTTCTTTGACATGTTAGTCTGTCTGCCATACAAACTGACTCACACCAGGTTATAATTTCTGAAATGTAATCATTTAATTTCTTTTATTTCATTTTATATATATATATTATATTTTTTTTACAGTTACAGTAGGCCTACAAATAAACTTTTTTCTATATTTTGTCAGTGCCAGAATTAGGAGATGGCATTTTGTATGAAGAGTTTTGACACTGACTGAAACACTCTGTTGATCCAAAACACCAATTTAAAGCTGTAAGGAATATTTCCATTATTTGGCTGGCAGGTGGCGCTGGAGATCTGCAGATGTTAGCGGTGCTGCGTGTGGAAGAAGCCGCCTGTTGGTGCTGTTTTGGGGCATGTGGCTCAGAGGAATGGGGCCGTCTTCCTCCCTGACCCTGGCCAGTCGATGAAAAAACCGACCGAGCGGTAAAAGGGCTGGGGATGCACAACGGGACAGAGGAATCGCAGCTTTGCAGGCAAAAAAACAGGAATGCTGAAGCTGCTAAACATGGAGTGTGGCCTCCTTTGCGGAATAAACCGTTTGTTAGCTGATGTGTCCGGTCAGTGAGTCAGTAAAAGCAAAAGGTTTGGTTTCTACTTTTGTTTTTTTTAATCGTTTGCGTTGATACACACATCTGCAATGATGCGGGCTGAGGACTGGAGCAGGACCGCTGCGATTGTACTCTGCCTTTTGGGATACCTTGTCTCCAAATCTGTCACCAAAACGTTACCGGAGGACACAGTGACAGAAGGTAAAAGTACATTTAACGTGTTTGTCTACCCGCATTGTCCGAGAAAACTGCTAGTTAGCAGGCTATTTTTGTGGCTAATGGTGCCGCTAGCCAGCTCGGATGCTGATGTGACCTAAACTTAGCTAACGTTAGCGAGTTAGCTGGTGTCACAGAGAGAGGGAGAGCACGAAAACTTCAACGTCTCTGAAATGTTTGGATTAAAACCGGGGGTTTCTGCACCTGGAAAACACTTTAAACCAACCCATTTTCAAACTACTGCAGTTAAATGTGCGAAAAACAGATTTTTAGAGACTGAAAACATGCCCTCATGTCCGGAATAACTGAGCAGGAGCAGGAGTGAGTCCAGCTGCTGTGATTTGTCATTTTTGGCGTTGCTACGTTTCAGCAAAAAGCTCTTTCTCTGTCTTAGTATCCATCCGGCAACACTGAACACCATGACCAGTACATGTACAGCTCCTCTAATCTGCAGAGCTTGCACTGTTTAAGGAGGTTGATTTTTGTCTGTGTGTTGATTGGTCCTGGTTCAAGCCACAATGACTGCAACCATCCACCTTGCTCAGGTGTACCACAGCAAGTAGATAAATATCAACAAAGCTCAACTTCATAGGTGCCATTTGTGCAAGGGCAGCAACAAATTATTATTTTCATGATCTATTAATCTGTTGATTGACCATCTTGTTTATAAAATGTAAGAGAATAGATAAAAGTGTCTGTCATCATTTATCAAAATCAAAGTTGAAATCCTTCTTTGCATTACAAATAATCTCAGCAATTACTTGACTTGATTATAAAAACGTTTGCCAATTAAATTTCTGTTTCTGTGTTGCTGATTAATTAATTGATTGACTAATTGTTTCGACTCAACTCTAGAGCTATTTTGTCTTAGTCATAGTAATGTCAGGATTTGATGGTTTTCTCATGTCATAACATAGGCAAAAATATTAGGTTGAGTGAGAATATAATCACCATATTAATTGATAATAAAAATTATCTTTAGTTGCAGCCCTAAAGATTAACTTTATTGACGCCATGCAGGAAAATTTAAGTGTCACAGCAGCAAAAGTACAGGAAAAACTTCAAAGAATAGATATACACACTAGAGCTGCAATGATTAGTTGACCCTGATACGCACTAAACAGAAATAGTAACTACTTGACACAATTTTAGTGAGAAACAATGAGGAGACAAAGAAGCTGCCATAGAAACAGGGATGTGGCGGGCGATTTCCCCTCAGTCAGGTCTCTACACAAAGTTTTTGGAGATTTGATTGTCAGAGGGTATTCCGTCACCACAGCAGCAGCAGACACATGCAAAGTTGTGAAAGCCCGCATGAATCACGATAATCTGTTGGCATCTCATTCAGTCACTCACTTCAAAGCTGCTCTGTCACATTCTCTACTAAAGTGGAGCCACATTTGTTTTATCGTTCACTTTTATCTCTCTCTTACATGCTCACATACTCAGTCGTCTGTGTTCGCTTACTTTTTGGCCGACCCACATTTGGTCCTCACACTGCAACTGTGTTTACAGTAGCAGTATGAATGTAAACATGCAGTAACTATCACTGTAAATCAGCCAGAGCTGGAAAAATACAACACTGGACACTTGTTTTGACTAAATTGTAGAGATAGTCCCTGATATTTTATATTTAAGGCTTGTCGTCAAGCATGAAAATGACCTAAAATCACAAGAAGCAGCTCTGTTGAAGATATAAAACCAGGTATAAATGCCTTGATAATTCACAAGATTGCAATGCTTTGAAGTCTGTCCCAGCCTCTGTGTGCTCTCTGTTTTCCCTTTCTTTCTCTCTTTCTCTGGTGTTCGCTTTGCCTCAGACTGACCTTCACTTGTCCCCAGGGGGGGTTGTTCAGGTCGATACTGAGGATTTCTCCTGGTCTGTCCAGCAGTCTGTATGGATGAGTGGAGCCAGACAGAAATCTACCCGCAGATATAGATCTCACTCACATAACTGCTGCCCATAATAGGCATGGCACTGCATCTCCAACAGACAAACGTTCAGCTGATGCTGGACAAAGGCTACCAGGAAGTAGACCAGTCAAATCATATTGTCACCAGCTAGCCGAGCTTAATTTTAATCATGGGATGCTGGTGTGAGCGCCTACAGCAGCCCACTTTGAGGAGGATATATCAGGTCATGAGAAAGCAATGCATTTAGGGATGAGGTCAACTAGCTCCTTAGCCAAGGAGCAGAACCAGTAATGGTGAGCAGTATTTAGACTGGTATATTTACTGAGGTAAGATGAAGAGAGTCCATTTGCTCTTCAGCCTAAACATGTAACCTAATTGCTGTGTTCCCTGCTGAGTTAATGGGATTGACCAGTGCAATCTAATCTTACTTTTAATCCAGATGAGGGAAAATAGCAGGCTGAACACCTATTGATAGTCTGTTTATAATGGCGGCGCTTTAGTTCAACAGATATAAGTCTGTTTGTGTATTCCTTTTAGTTTTCCTTATTTCGTCTCAACACCTGTGTTTCATGCAGTGGCATGTTCAGGAGTTGTTTTGCCATTCTGTGTGTCCCTTGTCCCTGTTGGTGATTCATACTCTATCTTGTCTATTCTTGTCTATTTTTTCTATTTGCTTTTTTTTTTCTTTTTTTTTTTGTAAGATCAACGGCCTGAAAATCAGATGTTTGTTATCCATCTGAATGGTAAATAAATAGCTCCAGTCATTGTGTTTTCTTTTGCTGTGGCTGAACAAGTTATTAAATCCAGAAACACAAACAACAGTCTGTTGGTGCTTAAGGTTGAAAAGGCATGATGTGGTTCTCATAGTCTTGAACACTGAACTGAATTGCTTTGTTTTTTTTAGCGCTGTAACGGTGAATTGTTTGTTTGACAGCAGGTATGGATAATACTGCCTTTTAATAATCTGAAATTGCTGGGTAATTCTCCAGTAACAATATTCATAATGCTTTGATAAAATACAGAAAATATATATATTTAAATATATTTATTATTTGTTTCCTTAATTATTAAGACAACTCTCACACTGTTTTGGCTATTCGAGGCTGTGCTGGTGTAGTTTGTGTGTTTTCATTGTGAAGACCGCTATTTCACTCTTTGTCACATGATTTCTGGCTCCTCTCATAATCAACCATGTGTTTCTGCTTGAGACGGTGACATTGTCCCTTTTGCTGTTACAGGCTTCTCGGCTAATTTTACAGGTCCTGTGTTTTCCAGATCATTTCCTGGAAATTTTTCTTCGTAATTTTCTAATAATCAGCTGGATTTTAGTTAAACTACTAGGCGATTTCCAAAAAGGGCCTGCACAATTTGGTAATATTTACCGAATTTGACCGTCAATATAAGCATATGTGTTTTATATTTTGCTCATTATCAATTTGAAACAAAAAACTAAGGAATTTCCTATGGAGCTGAAAACTAAAGCATGCAATTCAACCAATATGCAGCATAAATGAGCTGGTAGCAATGTTTATTTCGCTTTGAGCTATGCTTGTTGTTGCTGCTGTATGTAATCATGACACAAATACTGTGCATCAACATACTACAATATCAGTACTATCAAAATAGTAAAACTAAAACAGTTACTTTATAAATGATTAGAGCAACAGAAAATTAATCTGCAAATATTTTCATAATCTATTGGTAGTTTACCATTCTCTGGTCCCAGCGTCTAAACTGTGAGGAGGCTGCTGCTTTTGTCTTATGGGATCGTAAACTGAATATGTTCGGGTTGTGGACTGTTGATCTGATAAAATAAGACATGTGAAGATGTCACTCAAGAAGTTGCACTAAATAATGAGCAGATCTTTGAGCAGCGTGAGCGCTAGTGTGACCGCATCTACAGTACTAAATGTTGTGTACACGCAAGCTTTCCACTCAGCCTCGTGTGCAGAACGCATCTGTTTCCCCGTCCTCTGTTTGGAAGAACACCAAAGCCCTCCACACACACCCAGTGGAGGCCAGCCATGCCATGCATTTCCAGTTTATCACACCTCACTTTTATGGAGCAGAAATGCTTTGCCCCTGTGTAACTTCTGATTAATACACCAAACACGTATTAATTCAAGCTATAGTGGGCTGAAAGGCACGCACACACTCAGTGTGTCCTCACTGTTTTCTCGTCTTGGGTATACCTACTTGCATACAAACACACACAACCACCCTGCTGCTTTGGCTGCTGTTGGCTGAGATAATTGGTCTGAGATCGCTGCGTCGGTCAGGCAGAACTCTCTTTGATGCCTTCATCCTCCATATGGTACTCAATACAACACACAGATAATGGGTCAATATAGTGAGAAACAGTTATGGAGACACTGGCTCAGAATCAAAGTCTTTGTCATTATTCAAGCTAACCGTCTTCTTCTCTCCTGTGTGTAGGAGCAGAGAGGAGACTCCTAGCTTGTTTAACAATGATGTCACCACAGTACAGATTTATTGGATGAGGACTGGGAGGGGACTGTTGCATTTATGTGTGTGCATGTCAGTCTGGATTCTCCCAGGGGAGTTCTTTTAAAGTGAGCACAGCTGGTACCCCTAACAACATATCAGTGGGAGTGGGACAGGAAGTGAGGTCATGATCTCTCCAGCACGCACACACCAAAACTCAATGCAGTCGGGAGTCTCTGTGGAGGGGAAATCCAGCCTTCTTTTTCTCTGCTGTGACAGTAATAATATAATAAAGAGGAGGAATGAAGTGAAGTCTCAGAGCAGATCTTCGCACCAGACCTCTCAGGGTGATGATGTGTTTGGTTTGAGACACATTGCCTTGCCAAACCTCACCGCCTACAAATGCACCATACAACTTCCAGCCATTCAAAGGTTTCACTTGGTGCATAGCTCTGTTTTTAGGTGGAGCCTGCACTCAAGATGAACTCTCTAACTCTCTATCTTACCACATATTGTCAGAGTGGTTCCTCGCTGACCGCAGGATCCCTGAGTCGGGGGGAGGGGGATTAGTCTAGCCAGGGTATGTATGTGTTAGCGTGTGTGTCACAGAGGGTGGGGTTACAAGAAAGAGTTACAACGAAATTCAGTTGAAGTGAGTATGGGGGAGGTGGGTATGTTTAGGTCAAGGGAGAGGGAGGTGGAAACTCTTTCAGCCTTAATTGAAAGGTCACCATGGGTCAGCCAGCAGCCAATGATCAAACAGGGCTCATGTTGTTGTCTTTCCAAAAACAGAGAGTCAGCGTGGGTTTGTGCGGTTGTTAAATTATACACTTTTTGGACCAAGTTTGTTTTTCTCATACCTTTGGGATATGATACTGAAATAGATTTTTTTGTTCGTTCTTCAGCTTGTCATATATTGAACCTCAGTGTGTGAGCTGCCCGTTTCTGTACGAAACGGTTGTAAATCATCACACTTGAGAAGACGGAACATTTAGCATTTTTGCTTGTAAAATGACTAAAATGATTAATTGATGATTAATTGATAAATTGACAAAAGTTTTTGCAATTTTTTTTCTTTTGACATCGTAGCACTACAATTCACCTGGCATTCACTGCAACATCGAACAAAGTTCAAAATTGATATCATAAAGTCACAATTTGTGAACAAGATTTTATTAGACCGATCTCGGTCAGTGTATCAGGCAATGAATGTAAGATTGTTGTAATCCTGAAGTCTATAGCGCCTCTGTGAGCCTTTCTTCAATCAACAGGCAGTCTGTGTTAGATTTTGATGTTCCTCATCTCCATTAGAGAAGGTGTCCACATGTACAGTTGTTTTTCCCCTCTGGTCCAAGGCTTCTTTGAGAGAGGGAAATGGCCCATTGTTTTAGAGGGGAAGTGCCATTGGCAAGAGTCCAGGAAATGGTCAGATGGCCGTTTCTTTGTGATTTGCCGAGATGTGGAATGTCGTCTCCGTGGATTGGAGGCAAAGGGCCTGGCACTGAAACTAACCCCAGTTAAAGAGACGCTTGTATTTTTGATGACTGTAATTATAACACCACTGTGTTTTTATGTCTGTATATCATTCCCTGTCGTGGTGGTTTAGAATTTCCTTGCAGATTTGTTTTTGCCTCCTCATGCAAACACCAACAGATACTGTATCCATGGCTCATTAAAGGCTCTGTATGTTCACAGAGGTGACTCTGAAGGTTCACCTGAGCGATGCCAGCACTCACCAGCCCCTGGGAGGAGCCACCATACAGCTCTTCGCCAACCACACATCTGTAACCACGGAAACCTCATCGGCTGATGGCAACACCTACCTGCGCTTCCCTTACCGCCTTGGGACACCACTGGTCGTCACCGCAACCAAGCAGGGATATGTGCCAAACTCTGTGCCCTGGACTCCCTCCAGATTACCTGGTAGGTGTGTGTGTGTCTGTGTGTGAGTGAGAGAGATATTTTCAGACGAATACAGAGGGGATGTTATGAAATACCCACATTTAGATTGGGAGTGTTGGCTTGCAGGTTATTGATTTCAGTGTGTGCTGCCAGTTATGTGTGTATGTGTGTCTAAGATTGTGTGTGTGTGTGTGTGTGTGTGTGTGTGTGTGTGTGTGTGTGTGTGTGTGTGTGTGTGCGTGTGTGCGTGTGTGTGTGTGTGTAAAATATAAATTGTGTGACTTTGTGCCAGGTGTGTGAGCTAATAAGTGGAGTGCTCCATTACTAATTTATTACAAGAGCTGCCAAAACCCAGCAAGGGGGCTGCTTAAGCTTCCCTTTCACTAACACACACTCACACTCAAAATACCTCCCAAGAGGCAACAGTACTGTGTGTGTGTGTGTGTGTGTGTGTGTGTGTGTGTGTTGTGTGTGTGTGTGTGTGTGTGTGTGTGTGTGTGTGTTGCGGTGGGGGGGTAGAACTGAAGGGGGGTTATTATAAGCCAACGGAACGGCAGCCAATTGGATTATCACGCTTACCAGCTCTGAACAATGGAGGAGTGAAAGGAAGGAAGGAAGAGGAGAGAAGTGTAGTTTGCTAGGTCAGACTTGTGTCCCGCACAGCAGACAGGATGAAAGCAGGACTATTAAAAATGTATAAAGCTGGATTAATGATTTGTTATGTCTGATAGTGATCAGTAAAGTGGCCAGGTTAATTGCAGTTTGTTTCCTATCTGATTGTGAATGTATTCTGTCAGTTAATGCAGTGTGTGTGCACTGTGTGGTTTTGTTTGTGTTCCAGTATTTTCCTCCATCAGCCTGGTCCTGCTACCAGAAAGGGCTGCTACGCTGATGGTGTATGAAGATATCGTGGAGATTGTGTCAGGCTTACAAGGTAAATGCAGTGTTTTGCATATATGTTGATACATTTTTGTTTGCCTGTGTCTGTATATTTAACTATACATATCACTGCTTTTTAACAATAGGCATTTTTTCAAAGGAGACAATTTGAAATGTCACATTCACGATAGCGCAGGCGTAGATAATGAAATTAAAGATGGCTAGTTCGAAATTAAGCTGCTTCAGTTTTAGGGTCCTGTTGTTATGCATACTCAATCACTATCACAGCATCATGTCTTACTGGGGCACTTGTACTGTTAATGTTATTAGTTACACTTGTTCTTTTTTTCTATTATAACAAGTCGACATGTCTGCTGTGAAAAGGCCTGTTTTCACAAATTTTTATTGTACTTCGTGTTTCCATTCATCCAAAAGCTACTAGCTGCAAGAAGACGTTGTTCACTGTGGTTTACAGTTAACTAGGCCTTCTTGTAAAGAGGACTGCTCAGAGCATGCTTTAGGAAATAGACAGTGAAGACAACATTCGGAAGAACATGGCAATGAGTATTCTACATTTCTGTGTTTGTAAGTGAAAATAGACTTAAACTACAGTGTATTTGTGCAGCAAAATGTGTAAAATGTCATCCCCTTTCTCTCTCCTCAACCTTCCTGTCTCTATCACAATAAAGTCAAAAATGTCCAAAGAAAAATATTGACACCCTCAGAGGGGCTTTGTATTCAGTGTAAATTCAGAAATATCAGGATGTCAACACGCTATACTAAGATGGCAAAGATTTTATCTGCCTGACATGTCACATGTTAGTTTGCATGGCTTGAGACTCTAATCTTGTTAAAGTCAGATTTTTACCCGTTTTGAATACTGAGAAATTCATATTCATTCCTTTGTTTTTACCAAAACCCTAAGCTAATTAGCCCCACCTATACATTAAATTACCTATTGTCAAGTAAGATCTCATAGATTAGATAATCAAATCCACCCTCCTCCGTCCACACATGCACAAATATAAATCACAAATCTGTCTTTGTTAGTCAGCCTCTTTGTTAAGGTGCCTGTAATTATATTAGATAGGGTTTTCTCACTCAGGCAAAATCAATTTAGTCTTTTTGTCTGCTGGGTCTTTTGTGTGTCTGTGACTGACAAGGGAGTAATTTAATGTGTCAGCTGTGTTGTCTGACTAAAAAAAAACATCAGAGACACAACACACATAAATATACAGACACCATTAACATGTTAAACCTCTTGAGTACACACTGCCTATAGCACGTGCCTGAGTGGAGCATTATTTCTGCCCTCTGTCCGACACACACTGTTTGTCATGATGTCGTGAACTTGGATGCCCGGGGGAGTGATAAACCTTGGCGTGTGGCACTAGGAAAAAGAATAAAAGAGGGGGAGGAGGAGGAGGAGGAGGAGGAGGAGGAGGAGGATGATGATGCAGTAGGTACTGGGAAGTGGGGTTGTGGGTGGAGTAGTTGGAGAGAATAGGGGAGAGAGGGAGAAAGGGGGATGGGCAGAGCAGTGTCCAACAGAAGGAGGAACAGATGAGGTGAAAGAAAAGTGGAGGGAAAAAAGACAAGAAGAGTTGAGGAAGCGAACACACAAAGAATAGAAACAGGGTCGTTTCCTTTCACAAAAACAGAGCCACAGAATGGAAATTACATTTACACCTGAATTTCAGGAACAAGCTTCTAGACAGAAACATGAAAGTTAAAAAGATGCACTCATACTGCAGAGCCAAAAATCATGTCGAGTACGACTAGAAACACAAACACAGTGAACACTCGTATACAGCTGGATCTGTGTCTCACTGCTCAGGAATGTGCGCTCGGCACAGTCGAACCACAATGACTTCACCTTGCTGAGTTCAGCCACATGTAGTTTTTACTGTTTATTGCACATCCATAATTCGTTAATGGCAGGCAGAGGCTGGATGGATGCAGTGACGGGGAGAAATGACGAAGAAACAATTAATTGCAGGGCAAAATAGCAGAAAGAGGCTTCACACTGGCTGAGAGAAAAAGATGAAGGAGGCATTGTCTTTAGTGTATCGATCCAGAGTAACCTCCATTAAGACCAATTTGATGGCTGAATTTATAAATAGGCATAAGGCAAAGACGAGGAGTATAAAATTACCTTGTTAAACATCTTGAAACAAACATCGTGTGCAACAAGGTCTGTTATGTCGAGGATTTTGGGGTTTTAAATTCAGATTTCTCTATTGGGTTTAATAGGAAAAATGAACTAGAAAGTTGAATTTGTTTTATGTATTTACAATATTTATTGTTTGTAAAGTTTGCTTTACAACTGTGTACATTATACATACTGAAAAATGCACATATGTATTTTAGCCACAGAATATTTGTTGTTCTTGTGGGTGTTTACAGTGGAGTTTCTGGGATTTGCCCAAAAATTTTTGACTTCAGCCTAATTCTTTAAGATGCACTTAAGAGATCTGCCTCAGCTTTGTTATTAATAAAGAAAAAATCTATACACATTTTATAAGAACATCTCTGACCAATGTATGATCAGCAACACAGAACAAAGTTTCACAAGAGAAGTGATAACTCGATCACAAATGAAGATTACATTCTTGAATATCTTGTGCAGAAAATGGTTTAAATACATAACTAATGTTGTTATTTACAACCCACAGAACAAACTTTCCAAAATTATTTTTAACATATATGCACATAGTAAGATAATGTATATGGGGAATTTTATGCCTTTTGTTATAGAGCTGTCAGTAGAGAGATGACAGGAAACAAGTGGACAGAGAGACAGGAAACGACATGCAACAGAGGTTCTCGGCTTGTTTTGAACCCGGGGCGTCATGATTCATGGTCGGTGCCCTAACACCTAGGCCACCAGGGTGATCTTAAAAACTGAGAGACAATTAGGTTCATTGTTATGGCACTGCAGTCTAAGATGCAAAGCAGTCACACATTCCCAGTTTGATTTTAGTGAGTAACCCCTGTTCATGTCATCTTTGTTTGTGTCATGAAAGAAAAAATCTTTGAAGAATAATTTGAAATTGTTTCAATACTGAAAATCTAACAACACAGGATAAGTATTCAAGATGTCATGGTTTTTGACTTCTGTATGTCTGTTACTCCACAAGGTTTCAGACGACAGCCCAGTGTTCATTTCCAGCGCAGAGCTCTGAGTCTCCCTTCCAACACTTCCTATGCCAACCTGACTGCTCTGCTCACCGTGGCCAGCTCGCCCTCACACATCCAGCACTTTCCCCACCTGCAGGTCCTCGGTGGCAACGGCACAGGTAAGGCTTGAACTGACGAATGGTAACAGCACATAGAAGTTTTAAGACATCATAGTAGAAAGAGGGCTAAAGAGAATCGGGGCACAGATGACAGGGGAGAAGGCTGCTGGGAGGGGGCGGGGAGTGAAGAGTAGAAGCAGTGGTACATCAGAGAGACACTACCCTGGATAGGCCTCTCTATCTGACCTCCTGAAACACAATAACCCCTGTGTGTGTGCTCTCGTTATAACACAAGCCCCGTGTCCGCACGCTTTTAAGGCATCCTCGTCTTGGTGCGTGTGTATGTGTGTGTGTGGTGTGTGTTTCTGTGTATGTGTGTGTCATATGAGTTTGTGTGTCCTCCTTCCTCCTTCAGGTTGAATACCCCTCAAAAGCTCCCCCTCCCCACAGCACGTATCTCTGCCCTCCGGGCAACACAAGCATGCTTGTGCTTTGTGACACTTTTCAACCTTAGTCACTCAGTTTTTTCACTCTCCACCCTGTTTCCTTCTTTCCTGTCTTTCTGTGTTTTCTTTCTTGTCTGTCTTTCCCCTGACAACTCGCCTTTATCTATGCTGTTTTATGTTACTCCCCACCCCCTGCTGCCCGCTCCTTTCCCTGCTCCCCCTCCTGTGCACCTTACTCCCACTGCCTTTCCTCTTTGCTGCATGTTTCCCTCTTACACTCTCCTGCTTCTCTCACAGGCACTGAGAAGAAGTTTGAGTTGACTCCTGTAGCAGCCATCTCTGTTCATCTATTGGCCAGCGACGGTGCAGAGCTGCAGGTGAATGAGCCAATCACGGTGTCCGTTCCACTGCCGGCTGACAGCGGCCTGAAGGAAAATGATCACATCCCTGCTTGGAGATTTGACCCGCGCTTGGGTATGTGCTGAAAGAAAAACAAGAGCTTTTCTGACTTTCTAGGCATAAGCAGCTTCCTCTTCTACATATCTGTTCTTGTATCTCTTCCACTGATCTCTCTGGAGAATAACCCAGCCTGTTATCAAAGTGCCATGCAGTAATTTATTTACTTGTACGCAAATGAGGCCTACTTCCAAGGTAAACCATTTGTGAAATTTTCAGAATAGTGCACATTCACCCAGTCCAGCCAGGTCACAATGCTCTGTGCTCAGAGAAATGAATGAATTTATTCATAAGGTCATAAAAAAAAAAAAAAAACATGACCAACATACGGCGCCACATTAATCTGCAAATCAAAACAGAAGTACTGCTTCAGATCACGAGATTGGACCATGGATGCATAATCTTCTCGAGCTCAGTTAAATCTTGAACAAGAGCAAAAAGCTCTGTGATGCTGGCTCCTACATTAGAGACCCCGCAAGTCTCTCCTGACCCAAAGACTTATTTCAGCTGTCTTAAATCTGTGTTGTCAGACATCCCACACTGTGACACGCCCAGCTCTTCTTGGACAGGCCATGCTGAAAGACAGTGATTAGATCATCAGCTGAGTCAGATGTGTCCGCACTAGAAAACATCCCTCTCTGTGTACATTAGTCTCACATTTCCAGATCTACTGTTTCTCTACATTGCATTTGTGCTGTGCTGATGCAGGAGGAAGGTCTGTTAGGACCTATTAAAATTCTTCTGTTGAAACAAAATGTACTGGATTGTTTGATCTAGAGCGGAAGAGATTAGTCAATTAATCGCCTTGTAGTTCAACAGAAAAATGTGCAGCTATTTTGGTAATCAATAAATGGTTTAATTATTTGTCAAACTATGCAATAAGTGATTTGTTTGGATGCTTATGGGCAGCAATAGTTTAAGTTTATATGGCAAATTTGTTAGCAAACAGTTGCTTATTTATATATCCGGAAAATATGAATATGGAAACGTTAGCATTAGTCGTTAGCATACAATGCAGCATTCATTAGGAGTGGGTTTGTGTCCAGTGTTCACTCTTCTTTCAGCTCTGATTTTGGTCGCTTTCAACTCCTGAGGGAAATATCCAGTTTTTTAGCTGCTAAGCGCT